>NC_090257.1:11388580-11396080 GCF_037325665.1 Littorina saxatilis | reverse complement strand
TTGTGGTGGTACAACCTAACATTTTCAATGATGGATGTGTCTCAAAACGTCGAAAAATGGATGGATTCAGTAAACAAGTGAAGTGGTAGCCGATAATTATATACATCATGGTCTACAGACGTTGCCCAAAGAGTCAGAAGCCATCACGGGCCGTGTGAAGACAGGCTTACAATCAGGGTCCATCTATGATATATCTGTTCTTGTGCTTACTGTTTCTACTATTGCCGACTTCAACGCCAGTATACAGTGTTCGAGGAAAGGTGTGTGTCTACACTGGTTGGAAACTATACACTATGTGCAACATCGGCAGCCGTCAGTATATCACAGGTAGGTCATGCTTGCTTTTTTGTGTTTTTGTACATGTATGCCGTCCTGCTATAGTCCGTGTTTGTTTCTCTGTTTTTATTGTTTTGTTTTTTGTGTTATCTATTTCTTGTGAATGAGTTTGTGTGACGTTGTTTAGTCTTTTTTTGCGAATCGACTTCTTGTCAGTGATTTTGTGTGACATTGTCTGTCTTTATGAAAGGGTATATCTTATGTCTGTCTCATTATGATGTCCCGTGGTTGTGTGCATGTACATGTAGCGTCAGTGCGTTTGTATACGCGTCTGTGTCTATATATTACTGTGTGAGTATGTTTCTGCGTTCGATTCAGCGTGCGCTTGTGCAGTAAGATATTTTCGCGTGCTTATAGTTGATAATAAGTAATGTTGAACGCCCTCACGGTAAAACCATTAGGGTCATGTTCCCGGGTTTAACCCCGACTTTAGATGGGACAAAAAGAAGAAAAAAAAGAAAAGGGCCACCGCAAGGGAGGGATGGTTGTCGCGCTCTAGCTCCCGGTCAGCGTGCTTATGGTGTATTCAGGTCATTGGTGTGGGTGCAGGTGGGGGGGAGGTGGTGTGGGGGTGTTGTTCTATGTATCTGTCTACTTTGAGACATTGCCAGATCTAATTTCACAAGCAGAACATGCAACAACTTACACACGAGGTAGTCTTAGTCTTAGTCTTAATCCTTCACACTCTGCTGTCTTTGGAGACCTTTGAGCGCGATTGTAAAGAACTTTAACAAGGATCTCAGCTCAGTTTAATTTAGTCCTATTTTCATTAGAACGGGTCAACTGGTACCATGGTGTTCTTGTGTCAGTTTCTACAGATGTCCAACACATGCTTTGATAAAAACCCATGGCAATCATGTCAACACCTCTCCCTGTCCTGACATAGTTAGTTAAAATACATGCCAACCTGCTCCTTTAGAAGAGAACTCCCGTTCAAAGTTTCGTCCTCGATGGTCTTGGTGACCGAGAATTACAGGAGCAAAGCATCACTCCATCTTGTGTTGGTTTCCTTGACAACAGCCAATGGGCTAACCGAAACCTGGGAGTGAAAACTCAACCCCGCTCCTTCAATCCCGAGTGGTGTTCGCATCTCACGATCCTCCGTACGACCGTTGCCCTGGGAGGGACACTCCATCGCTATGACTACACCCCTTCTGCCATTGAGGCTGTCACGACTTCTTTCCTGCGTTTCCCTTTTCCTGTTTCCTCCTCCCTCCCCCCCCCCCCCCCCCAACCCACATGCACGTTTCCTTACGACTGCTTCTTTTCTTCCTCTAAAGCATCGTTTTCAATAACTCAGTAACGCAGTACAATCTCGATTTGCTTTGTCCTCCTCCTCCTCCTCCTCCTCCTCCTCCTCCTCCTCCTCCTCCTCCTCCTCCTCCTCATCCTCGTCCTCTTCCTCCTCCTCCTCCTCTTCCTTTCACCCCATCCTCCTCTTGTGAAGAATCTTTCTAAATAACTAAGTATCACAGTACAATCTCGATTTGCTTTGTCATATTTCTGCTCCTCCTCCTCCTCCTCCTCCTCCTCCTCCTTTTCCCCCGCCCTCCTCCTCTTGTAAAGAATCTTTCTAAATAACTAAGTACAATCTATATGTCCTTTTCTTCACCCCCTCATCTTACTTCCCTCTATACCTCCTCTTGCTCATCTTCTTCTTGTTGCTCCTCATCTAAAACATATAATATTTGAATAACCGAGTAACTTAGGAAAATCTCTGTGTGCTTTGTCCTTCTTATCATTCCCTCCTCTTGCTCTTCCTCTGAAGCTTCTTTTTTAATATTTGAGAATTATCGATATTGTTTTGCATTGGTGGTCCGAGTGTGGGCTACGGTAAATCGCAGGCTTTGGTCAGGTCTGTTTGCGTATAGGTGCATATTTCACAAAGGAAAACATAAGACATAGTAGACATATATAGGCAGCCAGCCAGGATTGTACAAATAAACTAAACTAAATTCACCTATCGATCAATCGATTCATAAATAAATCAATCAATCAGTTACACACGCACGCACTCTCTCTCTCTCTCTCTCTCTCTCTCTCTCTCTCTCTCTCTCTCTCTCTCTCTCTCTCTCTCTCTCTCTACCCCCCCCACGTGACCCGTTTCTCTTTGTTCAGCGTGTCCAAATGTCCCTGGTATCAGCGGGGAATTAGTTTTTGCACCTGATTACCTTCGCTCCGCTCTTCATCCCACTGGACCGTGACCCCTGCGCTCGATTGCTACCTCAATTTCACTCTGTCGAAACTGACCACACCTCCTTCCCCTTCTTCCCGTCATTCTCCCATCCTGCTGGATTTTAATACACACACCCCACCTGTTCTGTTCCTCCTCATGCTTTGAAGTTTTCGATCGTTTTCATGTGTGTTGGTGTTCTTCTCTCTGTCTCTGTGTCTGTCTCTCGGTCTCGCTCCCTTTCTCCATATTTCTATCTTTCTCTCTCTCTCTTTCTCTCGCTCTCTTTCTCTCTCGCGTTCTCTCTCTGTCTCTGTCTCTCCCTTTCTCTCTCTCTCTCTATGTGTGTCTATCCCTCTCTATCTCGCTCTTTTTCTCTCATTCATGCACACACACACACACACACACACACACACACACACACACACACACTGACACACACACACACACACAAACACACGCACGCACAAACACTCCTTCACTAACAACACTTGAGCCCTTGTTTATAATCTTATCCTATCCTCAAAAATACCCAAAAAACAGTCTCACAACGCCTATCAGCACGTGTCATTTGTTTTAAAACCAGTTTGTTGACCAAACCAGTCCCAGTTTGGAGAGTAGTTGTTTTTTGTTTTTTTGCAACTGGCTGTGCCATCAAATAGGCATTATCCCGACGACAGATTGGACGGACGAGAAATTGATATCATATTTTATTGGCGAGAGAAGATTGCATAGGTGTGTGTCTGTGCCACGTCTGCGAAATGATTGCTGTGAGAAATTGATTGATGCTTGTCTCGGCAGTAGAAAGTGACAGCTTGCTTAATTACAGTGGTAAGAAGTGATTGGTTCGGCTGCTGATGTTGGCTATTATGAGTGTTGAAGGAATGATAAAGCGATTGGAGCGATGATGGAGAAGGGTATACTATTGATGTTGATGTCGATGTTGATGATAATGATGCAGATAATGACATGTTTTTGCCTGTGTACGTTTGCTGGTGATGTCGTGCGTAAATGGTGATCTTGATGATACTTACAGTCGTATATAAAAAAAAAGACTTATAATGAATACATAAACAATGATTCGGATATCGAAAATAATTCCTTCAAATGTATTGTATCGTTAGAAAAAGAAAAAAAAATATTGTAACGGAAGAAATGAGCTCCTTGTATATATATATATATATATATCCCATGACCTCCCTTCTTTGTCTCTGTTACTTCAGTATGGGTATATATGTTGTATTTTTATAGCTCAATAAATACATCATGGACTCCAAAAAATATATGATAGTGCAGATTCCGATTTGGGCAAAGGACTACTTTCCTCCCGACCTTTGACCTCGCGCCGAACAATGTGACACATTTGTATGAAGTTCTAAAATCGTATTGCACGGCTCAGAAAACCATATCAGTTGCACGCAAAAATGAATCTCAGAACTGATCTGATGTATGAGATGCAATAAGCAAAAGTTTCTTTCATTATGAAAGCAATGCAGGTCGAAAAAAACGAACATTCAACTTACAAGATAACCAGATGCTAGCGAACCAAAACAAAAACACGAGTACCCTCCCCTTGCATCGTTAGCAGACGACTTTTGAGAATCTGTCGGCAGTGTGTTTTGGTGTGCGCCTTCAGCTATCAAACATCGGCTGTTTCACGTGTTTTGCGAGCAAGTCTACTCTTTTGCCTGGCTCTGCAGTAAGTCCACATATTTTTCTGTAATCCAGTCATATTCCTTCAAAATGCAATCAATCGGCGGTGACAGACGTGTCGGTCGCGTTTTCCTCTCACCCATACCAGTTTAAGTTCATCCATGCAAACACACTCGCAAAACAGTTTATCACGTAGATACATTTCAAATAGGGAGCAAATGGTTAAATCTAAACCTACATATTTGTTCCCTAAGATTTGCTTCTCTGTCAATAAGCCTAATTACACACGTTCGAGAAAAACAACGTGGAATCGATTCTGAATCGAGTAAGCCAAATGGGTCCCAAACCCGTTTCGCCCGTTCTGCCGACCTGAAACGCAAAACAAAAGAATTGTGCGCTTCAACTAAATTAATTTCTATACGACTTCATTACTTTCTTGCAACTTATGAACCTTTTCTTAAAGCTTTTAAATGGTCTGAAAGTAGTGTTACCGCGTACTTATCGATGCACTCATATCATTCGTTTTATTTTTTCAGCGACGGTCACTTAGTTTAAGGTTGCAAAAGGGCTAAGTCTCGCTGGCAACAGTTTTACCCTGCACAGATCGCAACAGTGCCGCTAGTAGTCTACACTTTGTGTTTGATGGTAGAATGGGATATACAGATTACAACACTCGTGGTTTTTTATATGGCTTGTATTTCAGTCAAGACCCAGCGGGAATATCAATCGAGAGCCACTCGCCAGAGGCTCGTGTCTCCCGATGATATTCATCCGCTGGGTCTTGACTGAAATACAAGCCATATAAAAAACCACTCGTGTTGTAACCTATACATATATAAATGGACATTTCAAGCGAATACAACTTTCCTTGAAGTAACCCTTAAATTCCAGGGGAAGAATAACGGTGGCTGCATGTTAACAGCTATAGGACAGATTAAAAAAGTCTTTTTAGTCCAAAAAGAAAAATATGTCTGTTTCCGGTAACATTGCCGAAAAAAATAGGGTCGGTCAGTCGTTTTTTATTTTTTTTAAAAATTTTTATCTTACGTTTTTTTAACGTCTTTTTACGTGTGTTTTTTTTAAACGCTTCCTTAGTTTACTTACAATTATTTAGCGCATGTTTTTGACCTAGATATATTGAAACTAAATAAAGCATACTTGACTTCATTTTTTTTTTTTTTTTTTTTTTTTTTTTTTTTGTTGCGAAAAGCGAAAAACAACTTTAGGGTCGGCGCTTAAAAATAGGGTCGGTCGGGTTAACGGAAACAGACACATTTTTCTTGTTGGCCTTATTTGTCCTATAGCTGTTAACATGCAACCACCGTTGTGTAACAAGTAGACTGCAAACGCGATAAAATTCAACAATAAGAAAACAAAAATTGTATGATTTAGTTTATTAAAGGCACAGTGCAGCTCACAGCCTTCGTTTTGCGTTTTTGTTGCAGCTGAGTGCATTTACAGTTCAAAAATCCTCCTATGGTAGTAAAACAAACCCAAAACTACCCAACGACGACATCTGTGAAGCTCGACAGTTTCTTGTTCACGCGAGTGCATAAATTAACCTAGTTATTACGTGGTGTTTGGTCGGAGTTCGATTCAACTGAGTGATTCCGGCCTCCATTTTGTTTTACACAAACTCATGATGACGTCTGACATAGTTTGCTAGTGACGTGTCTTTTTTGTGCATGATGTGGTGATCTACCTGATCTAAATTTAGATCCAAAAATAGGCCAAGACCAGCCGGGTCTGAGTACGAAATTAATTCGTAAAAAAATCGCAGTTCTTGACTCTTTGGGTGCAAGTCAATGAAACTTGGTAGTTCTTCTAACGGATAGCTGCCTGAGGTATGACTAAAAGCCCCAGGGGCTCCGTGCACCTGGATTTGACAAGTTCAGTACCTTTAACTACACAATGTTAAACTTTACATTTGTCCTTAAATCAAACATTTGATAACAGTAATCTTTTGTCGTTCTGGATTTAGAGTATGTATGTCTTTTTGATTACAGAAAACAATACTTCACATGCATGCATGCATGCGCGTATGTCAAAAGACAATTAGCTAAGGAAACATGCAGTGTTGTAATTGCTTTAAGCATGCTTTTGACAACAAAGTTTGTAAAAAATATTGTTAAAGCTGAGGACGAAAATAATTAGAATATAACATAATGTAATGCAGAAGCAACACATGTGTTTCCAATAAAACACCAAAAAAACCCACAACAACATCAGAGGATATACCCACACATTCTTCCTGGGTCCAAATCAGAGAAAAATCATCGTTGCTTCTATATATATATATACGGCTTGTGTCTGTCTGTGTGTCTGTGTGTGTGTGTGTGTTCGCGATGCACGGCCAAAGTTCTCGATGGATCTGCTTCAAATTTGGTGGGCATATTCAGGTAGACCCCGGACACAACCTGGTCGATGAGAATTTTCAACACGTGCTCTCAACGCGCAGCGCTGAACCGATTTTGGTTTTTCTGTTCATCTTCCCAGATCCATTCCTAGTAACTCTTCCTTATCTACTCCAGTGTTTTGCGTTTATCTCCCTTCCTTCGTGTGGCGTCAATCCATATTCCCGTTACTATTTTTAGAAGGTCACTGTCCACAACGCTTTCATCCCGGCGAAGCCGGATATTCCCGTTACTATTTTTAGAAGGTCACTGTCCACAACGCTTTCATCCCGGCAAAGCCGGGTATTCCTCTACTTTTTCCCGGCGAAGCCGGGTATTCGACTCTACTTCTTCCCGGCGAAGCCGGGTATCATTCGGCTCTACTTCTTCCCGGCGAAGCCGGCTACCCGGCGAAGCGGGTATTCATTCTAGTATATATATATATATAGGAACTATCAAGGTTCAACGCTGACAATTAAACCACGACAAGTTGTTTCTGAACTTTAGAGAAAAATATCGGTACATGTGACCTTTGCAAAAACCTACTTCTCAGTGAAAATACTGACAATTTGATTTGTTTCTAAATTATAGATACAAGAGGAGACAATCGATTAACTAAAACTGGAAGTAAGCAGGAAAAAAATAGTTTTTATTCTGAATTAGAAACAGACCCGAAAGTCCTATATAATGTACTGGATATAGAAACAATTCAGAGAAATATCATGCTCATCCAGTGAAAATTCACTATGCTCTAATTATCATATTCAAACACAAAAAAAGTGTCCTCGGTAAATACAACAAATCGCGTAAGGCGAAATTACTACATTTAGTCAAGCTGTGGAACTCACAGAATGAAATTGAACGTAGTCCGCCGCTAGTGCAAAAGGCAGTGAAAGTGACGAGCCTGTTTGGCGCGGTAGCGATTGCGCTGTGCTTCATAGCACG
>NC_090257.1:11356080-11383580 GCF_037325665.1 Littorina saxatilis | reverse complement strand
GGTTCGGCGGAAATTTATTTCACAGAGTCAACTTTGTGTGCAGACTCTCTTCGGTGTCCGAACCTCCCCCCGTGTACACTACATTGGGTGTGCACATTAAAGATCCCACGATTGACAAAAGGGTCTTTCCTGGCAAAATTGCTTAGGCACAGTTAATAATTGTCTACCGTGTGACTTGGAATAATAGGCCGTGAAAGGTAAATATGCGCCGAAATGGCTGCAATCTACTGGCCGTATAAAATTTCATCTCACACGGCATCACTGCAGAGCGCCTAGAACTGTACCCACGGAATATGCGCGATATAAGACTCATTGATTGATTGATTGATTGTACGCGCCCTTCATAAAAAAAAACACACACAAGAAAACTCGTTCGTCCCTCGTTCTTTATATTTACCTATTTACCTATCTGTCTATATATATCTATATATCTGTATATCTATCTATATCTATCTATCTGTCTATCTATTTATCTATCTATCTCTTCTCCTTACCTCATTCCCCCCTCTCCTTCGTACCGATATATATATATATATATACATGTACATTTAATACAGTAATTACAGAGGTAGCGAGACTGACCGACATAACAGCACTTGGGCCATGATCTCACTGGCTGGTCATTATCGCTTTTCATTATCGTTGTTATCATCATTATTATTGTTATTATTCAGATGTCATTCTTATTTGTACATTCCCTTCTTCTTTTGTTAGATTGTTCACCACGGCAAACCGAAATAGGCCGTTGCAGAAAGTTTGTAGTTTATTAAACCTTAAGCAAACAAAATCTCAGCGTAAACAGAAAAAAAGCCAGCACTGCCGTTTCACAGATTAAAAAAAATTATTTTGTTAATATATTTTTTATAGAAATACAAAAGTGTTCACTGCTTGCCAGTGCCGCCGTGACTTTGACCGAGAAGTATTCAATATCAACTGTTGACAATATCACCTGTGATTTGTAAATTGATGCGTGCCCTCTGCACATATGCAAGCATAGCATAGCATTTCTCACGTTTCCAATTCACACGCGCACGAGCGCCACACACACACACACTGACACACACACACACACACACACACACACACACACACACACACACACACACACACACACACACACACGCACACACACACACACACACACACACACACACTGATTATAATTGTGTTAGACTTTGTTAGTACTGCATACACAAGCTATACTTTTCCTTTGCCTATAAATTGTGTTTATGTGTGGTTGTTGTTATTGTTGTTGTTGTTTATGTGTTCGTTTGTTTCGTTTCACGTCAGGTTTGATATTTGCCTTTCTCTGGCGACTCTTGTTTCAGTGTGTATATAAACTATTCAACGTTACGGCGAAAAAGAAAAAGAAAGAAATATTCAATTCAAAACCTGCTTTGATTTTTCCTCTGTTCCCTTCTCCCCTCTCTCTCGGCCTCGAACGTTACTTTCTTAATCGGATTTATTCTTGTGTCTTTTGCGGCTTCCAATCCCCCCCCCTCCCCACCCAAAGCTCTCTCTTTCTCTCCCTTTTTCTCACGCCGCTTTAATCCCAACCGGCCGGCCGACACGTGCATGTGCGCACGCACGCTCATCGCCCAAAAGTGCTCGCGCCCGCTGGTTCAGTCTCTCGCGCTCAGCGTGTCGATTTCAGCACTGTCAAATTTCATTTCGCTTTTTCACCATGCACCAGCGTGTCAGTCACCGCTGAAACTGATTTGAGCAATTCATGAATGTGAATCAGTGTAAAAGACCGAACGGATTTTTTTTTTTTTTTGTATTGAAGGGCGGTTGAGTTTAGTGTTGTGAGTCGCGCGCGCGCGGGTCAGTATTTAGTGATTGTTTTATTGCACGCTTTACTGTTTTAGCTGTAATTACTTTGAACGACTCAGCTTAATTGTGTTTTTGTCTTTAGATTTTGTTTCTTCTATCTTTGTATTGGGGGGGGGGGGGTGGAGTGGAGTGGAGAGTATGTTTATTTGTTTATTTCGAAAAGTATTGAGGTTATTTTTTTGTAGAAAATAAAACTATATTTCATAACAAAATAATCAGTCTAATCTATATTAATCACACTGATTCTTCCAGACGTGTGTTTATGAATTGAGAAAAATGTCTACGATATGAAAAAAAGTTAAATATACAGTCGTTAATTTTTTTTAGCTTACCAACATAATTGTGTTTTTCTCTGTGGTTGAAGACTATGACGTCTTCGCCTCGCTTTTTTTCAATAAGATTATTAATCACTATTTTATTAATTGATCAATCCATTTTTATATCAGTCGGATTACTCCATAATTGTTTCAGGCAGTAACAAGCATGTATCCCACATACGTGAGAGAGACACTCGTAAGATAATAATCGTTCAAATCACACGTGTGTATATCATGTAAATGAGGTCATGTCAAGCAAGTCTGGCAGGGACCTGTTTTTCCACTGCTTATGATGCCAAAGTCACCGAGACAAACGTCATTATAGAAAAAAAAATTGCGCTCGCTAATTACCATCGATGAATGTTTAGAACTAACACTTCACGCCACACTTTCAGAGTGACGTTTCTTTATTTTGACGTAATAGATTGCACGAGGCTTTAGAAGAGATCGAGGTTCCAAAACCAGCGTCTTCAAGTTAGCTGCCTCGACTGCAGGACATTTTCAGTAAAATACACGTAAGTACAGTATGTATAGGATAAACATAATACTACATGGCTTGCTGTTTCGTACCAGATTTACAGTTTTTCAAATAGTGAACAGCTCGCTTTCGCTCGCAGTTCAATATTTAAAAAAAAAACTCGTGTAAATCTGGTACGACACAGCAACCCATGTAGTATTCTCTATATATAATACAATGTAGGCTTAAACGTGCAGAGGTTCAGATTAAAAAGAAATATAGGCCTATACCCATTCATGTAAATTTACATGTATACTTTCGATTGCAAAACAGAAAAGGATTAGGCCACAAAATATAGCAGGGATACCAACAACTATGACATCTTCATTCAAAAACAAAAACAGCTCTGTCCGTCTGTCTGTCTGCATGTCTCTCTCTCTCTTTCTCTCTCTCTCTCTCTCGTTCTCTCTCTCTCTCTCTCTCTCTCTCTCTCTCTCTCTCTCTCTCTCTCTCTCTCTCTCTCTCTCTCTCTCCCTCGCTCGCTCGCTCGCTCGCTCGCCTGTAGTATATAAATACAAACTCGGAGTAAATAAACCTGACACAGTCGATCCTCGTCACAATATGAGCCAAACGCTCTCCGCATTATTACGTGAGAATCTACAACCCTGCATGTATACCCAAGTATTGAAAATCTATTAAAACCAGTCACACACTCCAACCTCACGTAGCGAATTGAAACCTCAACAAAATAAACTGCCCTGACATCTTTCATCTTTAACCCCCTCCTCTCTTCTTCGCAAATCCTCCGTCTTTTCTTTATCACTCCACTGCCCCCCCCCCCCCCCCCCCCCCCTTGCCTCCGTTTCTTCTTCTCAACCTACAGGATCAAGGTTTTCTGTGAAGGAAAATCCGACACAGATTTTGATCTTGTGTGTGTGTGTGTGTGTGTGTGTGTGTGTGTGCGTACGTGCGTGCGTGCGTGTGTGTGTGCCGGTGTGCACGTGCGTTCGTGTGTCTGTCTAAGTGTCTGTGTGCATGTCTGCCTATAAGCGCACCTGGCTTGCTGTCTCTCTCTATATATATATCTCAGTCTGTGTGTGTGTCAGTGTGTGTTTATATCTTAAACAAGCATGCTGAAACTGGTGTCCCCAGCTCATTCCCACAAGAGTGAATGATGAATAGATTGATTGATATTTTTATCGGCTACCGTAAGCAGGCGTCTGAATAGAAGGATGATCGGGTTTTATTGTGTTGGTCAGCTCCAGAGATTTGAAGGGGAGGGGGGGGGGGGGGAGCTGGAGGTTACAACGTGTTCTGTGGGCACCCCGTGTCCAGCTGGTTTCTTCAGACAACTTGATGTTAAGCCATGCAATATATTTTTCGGACATAGCAGGAAATGTGCTATTACAGAGGTTCGTGGAATTCCTCCTGCAGTTGACTGCATGGGTAGACTCGCTGCTTGACGTAAAAGCTTATGAGAAAATTTGGAACACAAAAAGAACGATGAAAAGAACTACAATAAAATTAAGTACAAGAACAAGTAGCTACAAAAAGCCTAAGAAAAAAAAGAAATAGAGAAAAAAAGAAAAAGATATCATCGACGATGAAGAAGATAAAAAAAAAGGAATTAAACACAACAAAAACGACGAATAAGAGAAAGAAGAAAAAAAAACGAAAATGACTCTCATTGATTGATGTCGAAGAAGACGACAACAAAAGAATAGGTAGAAGAAAACAACGACGACGACACAGACGACGATACAGACACAGACGACGACGGCACGGATTAAAAAGAACTTCTTTTTTTTTTTAAGAAGAACACGAATAAATATAAGAAGAAGCAACAGGTCAAGCCTTGTCGCTCAAGCATAGTTTGTCAGTCACGGGTATCTACGCGACAAGGTGATAATTGTTGTGCGACGTGTAATGAAACAGCGGAGATGATTGTGTGACATTCACAGGGTGGTCGATTTCAACCTCTGCTCTATAGCTGCATGGAGTGACAGACATCGTAATGAGTATTGATGGCTTGTGATGGTCGATCAGCGTGTATAATGTGCTAGCAGCAACACTCACTTGAAACCAGAGTGCATGCTTGTGGATAGGCTATATATGACAAGATGATATTCTACACACACACACAGGATCACGACTTGAAAGCTATTTTTGATGTACTGAGAGTTAAGAGTTAAACTGTCATTTATATCTTAGAATGTATACATACGATGATGCGATTGAGTGTTCTACGAAAACACTCAATTGATTTAGAATTATTGATATGTAGTGCCATTTAACAAATTCTTCCTTGAAATAATAACAAACACATAAACAAACAAACAAACAAACAAACAAAACAAACGTAAGACACATCCATCCATCAATCAAGCAATCAATTTATCATCGAGCAGTGTATTAAAATGGATCAAGCACTAAAAGAAAAACGGGAAAAATACAAGAAACAAATAAGCACATGAATAATATTCTTGTTTAACTTTATTATTTACGTAATTCTGCATTTATAATTTTGCTATCAACTAATTTCTACGACAAAAACAATACCAAAACAGCAATATTTACTTCATATAGCGGGCACATGCACATGCACTGAACTCTATGTTGTATGGGCAAATGATGTTGATGTGTATATTAAAAAGGTTATTTAGGTGGCGCCCAGCAACATATTAGAAAATAGAAATAACAAATAATCATGAACAGTAACAGTGCTAAGTGTACTCACATTAAGAAAGCTAAACTGATCAGGTCAAACCGCACAGTATACCAAGTGCATGTACAGGCGTTTTGAGTTAACAGAAATTAAAAAAAAAATTGGCAGACCATGTGTTTTAACAAAAAGCTTTTGAGACCAGGTGTTCAACACAGCGTATGCAATTACCAACAGCTAGTTAAAAGCCACACCATGGCTACTTTGCTGTACGCGTGAGGGTTTCTGAACTAGTATATAGAACATAATTGTTTTACACAGCATAACTGCGATATGCTTGTGGGTGTCCATACACTTTTACATTTAACTAAACACATACCCAACTGTGTAAGCAAAAACAAAAGTGTCTAGAATCCAGAAACAGCTCATCAGAATCTGTATAGAATTGATGGAGTATGATACCTGTGCTACAAAACCATTTGACCACCGCATGAAATAAATACAGAAAGAATTCATATAATCTTGAATCAGTAGTTTCCTTTTTTACGGAACTCACTTTTTCATAAAAGGTTTATAGTTTCATGACAACTGAATGGGGCATATATATAATTATATATATACATGCATAACACGTGTTCCAATAATAAGGACTAAAAGCATCTACTACTTCATTGTTACAAGATCATGCAATTCATCAAACACACTCAGAACTTTGTTTTCACCCTTCAAAGTCAGAATTATATAAAAAGAGTTTTGTATCGTCACCATGCACATGTATTAATAATGTACTGGGTGTAATCTACCTCAACCCGGCTATTGTATACTGCATGATTGAAACTGATCTTCTCACAGTTTTTCACATAATACACACAATACACTTTGCAGCAGTTTATATATTGTTTACCAAATTTTGTTTTCATGTGCGCGCGTGCGCGTGCGCGTGTGTGTGTGCGTGTGTGTGTATGTGTGTGTGTATGTGTGTGTGTGTGTATGTATGTGTGTGTGTGTGTGTGTGTGTGTGTGTGTGTGTGTGTGTGTGCGTGCGTGCGTGCGTGCGTGTGTGCGTGTTCGTGTGTGTCTGTGTGTGTGTATACTACTTCTGTGGATATATTTTAAAACTTCTGCAGTGTTGTGCACAACATGCAGACTATTACTATTATTTCATCCTGCATTTCAGATCAGTCAACCCGTTTCCGTATATAGGCCTACTATACATTATGTTCAACGCAAATCTTCCGAGACCATTAATCAATCCATTAACACACAAAATCCACACAACAAAACGCCGATCACACATTGACAACAACAAATACAACACTACAGGAAATAAAACCACTGATACATATCTCGACTAAACACAGCATTAGGCTACTCGTCTGTCGCATCGTGTTTTCGTCACCAAACCTTTTCGGGCGTTTCAGCTACAGATGATGCTAAATCCTTTCGATTCGCTGCTTGTTGGGCAATCGTTGGAATCGACACTGGCTCGCCCTGTTGTGAGCAGCCAAGGTTGAGGCATGTCGTTGGTATTGTGTGCCAGTCAACATGCATGATCAGGTTCGCACCCGTGCTTATAATAGTTGTCGGTGTAAGAATGTGTCGGGAATGGGAGGATGTAAATAAAAGGTTTGTGAGTGTGTTGTTGCTGCGGAGAAAAAAAAAGAGAGAGGAAATGAGGGAGATAATGTGTGTTTGTGTGTGTGTGCATGTGCATGTGTGTGTGTGTATGTGTGTGCATGTGTGTGTGTGTGGTCGAGAGACAGATATATATTTGTAAATAGGAATTGTTTGAGTATTTTGCTCCAGCGCTGTTTGTACCTTGAGAGACAGAATGAGAGAGAGCGAAAGAGAGAGAGAGAGAGAGAGAGAGAGAGAGAGAGAGAGAGAGAGAGAGAGAGAGAGAGAGAGAGAGAGAGAGAGAGAGAGAGAAAGACGGGGGTCTCTATCCTGATTATCAACAATATTGCGGACAAAAATGAAGATTTAGAAGAATAATAACGTCGTCACTTTCAACGGGGCGGAACGTCATATGACTGACAGTTCAACCCATACCCAAAACGCCCAGACTACTACGACTACCAAACGGCGAATACACAAACCCCAAACTTCATGGCTGTTCCACAGTCAGTCTCTACCTCTAGACTTCCCTCTCTTTCCCACCCCGTTTTCTTGCCACACCTGCCCCAATATACCCGCTTCTAGTGCCAACCCAGCTCTCCGTCCTCCACTCACCTCTTTACCACCCCCACCTCCTGAAGAAACAGTAGCCCGAGGCCCGACCCCCCTCCTTCCCTTCTTGTCAAACCACACCACTCCCCCCTCCCCTTCTTCCAACTCGTTCCCGCTCACACACAAAGCGCTGTGGCAGCGAAGCCCCGCCCCTCTGTATTCACGACGCTTCTCGCTAAGTCATAGGTTATTGTGCGCGCCCCGCTCGAGCCATTTGAGTGGAAGGCTGGTTTGCAGGCTGAATGCGATTGGCTGAGAGCGCACCGCACGAACAGGCCCCGACTCTATCGACCATGCTCAGCAAAGCATATTAGGCTAAAGAATAGGAGTGTATAGGCTTGTGAACGGACGTATAGAGAGCGCGGTGAAAAGCGGTAAAGATTTATCATTTTATCTAAGCTTTTGGAGAGGAGACAAGAGGCGAGACATTGGCCGACCATCACACTATTGAAGTTCAGCTGTGGTCTCTTCTCGCTTTCTGCTGTACTACTGAGCTAGCCCTTGCAGTACCACGCGGAAACGCAAACTTTCCGGACGAGGAGGAGGACTCGAGTTGCAACGTTTTTTCTTCAGTGTCGGGAGGAGCGAGAATAAGACAACTACACACAAGTTTGGTGAACATTTCTCCCTATTCCACAGTTGCAGACGGAAGCCAAGTTTGTGCGCGCAGCGTTTGAGTGGTGCGCGAGAGAGTTGACATTCTGTCTCTCCGCCTTCTGTTGTTTTCGCTCGGGCGCTCCGACGACTCACTCTCGCACGCGGCTTTCAACAGTGCAAGTTGTGTAACGCCAAGGGGCTAGTGTTTTGAATGTGTGACCGGCCACTACTAATGTTGTGAATCCACCCCTGCAAACTTCTCAACTACACTGAGAGCTGCGAGTGGGAGTATATACTTCGCTTGATTTCCTACTTCTTCGCAACAGCGCAACAAACCTTCGGTGAGTAACAGTGAATGTGTTGTATTGTTACTGGCTTTTTATTTCTTTTAATTCAAACCCGGTAGTTTTTGTTTCTATTGTGAGGCGCTTCATACAATGAATAAAAGCCATGTCACAATAGGGATTGTGAGTAAAGTGTGTGTCTCTATTCAAGTCCATTGCTATTATTTCTACTTGCATGACAGCAGTGCATTGACTTCGATGAGTGAGAAGATTCAGTATTGGTTTGAGGATCAGGAACCATGCATGCAGACAAAATAATCACCATTCTTCGTGGTTTGAACACACACCATCTGTCACGCTTGACTTAGATTCAATCCTTGACTTTGGTGATTATGTTTGTAAATACTTTACACCTTGGCATTGACAGTGACACGATACGTTCCAACTATATTAAATTCTTCAAGCTATTTAAGTCAACTCAAAAAGCGTCATAAGAGTACAACAATATTAAAAATGTATGACAAAGAGTTCAACCATATTTACAATGTATGACAAGAGTTCAACCATATTTACAATGGATGACAAGAGTTCAACCATATTTACAATGTATGACAAGAGTTCAACCCTATTTACAATGTATGACAGGAGTTCAACCATATTTACAATGTATGACAAAATATTTGCACCTGGAAAAAAGATAGACAAGAGAACCTGAATGTTCACAAACTTCTACGATGTATAATTCGGGTGTTTATATACATGTGCACACTATTGTTCTTGAACAATCAGGTGGTGTTGTTGGTCGTTTTTTCACGAATCCAACAGCCAGTTTTGTTCTTGCGGAATAAGAAAATAAACTAGAATTCTTTAACATTGATTTTATTTTAGCAACTGAGAGACCGAACCGCATGCCTATTGACATAGGTGTTGCATAAACAATACGTCTTCGCGTTTTAGCTATAGTAAATCCCGACAAGCAATTCACAACCGTCAACTCATTTTGATGCGAACAGTAGCATCTGAACGGGCGTGTCATTGCAGCGTTGCAGGCGCCGAACTAAAAAGATCTATGCACGCCAGTATCTTTGATGAACCAAGCGCCTTTTTCAGGCATGGCACGTTTTGCACGTGATTTTAACCGTTCTCGTGCGTATTGCCGTGTTCAGTTTTTGTTATGTGTAAACAAAAAAAGCAATATAATTTGTTCAGGTATAGGAACAGAACCTGTGTGGGAATGAAACAGTGAGACAACGGAGCATCGACATTGATCGATTGATGTGATACTACATATAATACAGTTTATGTAATTGGTGATACTTTAAAAATGTAATGCTCTATGCAGTGTTCTGTCCAAAACGACCCTGACATCCAAACTTTTTCAGTTTTGAAAAGTAAAAGATATATGATTATACACGCTGTAAAATTGACTGTGTATAAATATGGTCCACCCATTGCGTAAGCGTAATTTTATATAGCTGAGATATTGTCAGGTATAGTGAGCAACGAGTCTAATTTCTAAGTTTGACATTGTTGTCATAGCCCCTGCAATGAACAGGTGTGTTTCGGCTGTATTGCGTTGTTGGTACACTCGGGTACAGTAATACTTTGGTATATGAGAGTACATTCTAAACTTGACAGGTGTATGTCTGTATGTCTATATATAAGATGAAGCATGAGACAAAGAGAGAGAGAGAGAGAGAGAGAGAGAGAGAGAGAGAGAGAGAGACACAGACAGAAAAAAACAGTGGTGAAAAATCAAGACCCGTAACTAAAGAGAGAGAACGAACGAACGAACTTTATTACTCAAGGATGGAGACTTTAGGCTCACGCCTAGTCTTACAATCTGTCCCTGCTAAACTAAGACATAAAAATAAAGACAATAAAAGGACAATTGTCAATCGCAATCATACAGTATTACTAATTACAACATTACCTATACGAATACATAATGCATGATAGAACAGAGAGAGAGAGAGAGAGAGAGAGAGAGAGAGACAGACAGACAGACAGACAGACAGATATAGACAGAAAAAAACAGTGGTGAAAAGAGAGAGAGAGAGAGAGAGAGAGAGAGAGAGAGAGAGAGAGAGAGAGAGAGAGAGAGAGAGAGAGAGAGAAAGAGAGAAATAAAGAAATAACACATGATTTGTTATGTCTCGCAGTCTGAAGACAATGCAGTGTGTACTAAATAGAATTTACTTCACACATATATAGTTCTGGGCACGAATTTGCGACTGTGTATACTTGTCTGCCGATCATCGATTCTCAATGAATGTTGTATGATGTTTATTATGCGCAATACAATCAGTTATGATATCGGCTTTTGCAAACATTTACCGAGCACAAACAATAAGTGCTATTATCACAGATGTTATTACTGTCATGTGTGGGTACGAGTGAAAGCAAAATAATGAGAGTTTATTCAAAAAATGATTCTGCGGATGCGTCGCTTTGGTAACAGGTGACATAACTAATTCTATATTGGGAGAAAAAAAACTTGGGGCTTTATATATTAATTCATGATTTTGGTATTTGATGTTTAATTTTTTTTCCGCTCAAGCGCTTGCATCATATTCCTTCATACGGGGTAATTCTCCACCAGTAACTGTATTGTTCGTGTAGATGCTAACACACACTGGTTTATCTTTATGACATTGGTTTGAACAAAATAGAAATACAAAAAATGAACATTTTAAACTATATACATCTGGTTTAAACATAAGTTTATTTTAACAAAGGTTACAATCATGACATGTATACAAAGTTCACAGAAACAGCAACAAGCTAGAAGCTTATAGTGGTGTTCCTGCATGACAGTACAACATAAGGCGGTAACGGCTGAAAAATTTGTCTCAATAAACCAAATCTATTAATAACGTAATGAACGTTGCATAATGATGATAAAGAAAGACAGTAAAGGAAGGAAGGAGGGGGAGGTGAATTATGTGATTGGGGAGGGTACAGTTTAAATGGAAAGCAAGTAAACATGAAAAGAAAATTGAATGAAAATTGTACATCAAAACAAAAATCAGTTTTAGAATACATATATAATATTGATGGTGTTAGCGAGTAAGAGATAGGGAGGGAGAGAGGGAGGGAGGGAGGGGGAAAGTGAGAGAGAGGGGGAAATGGAAAGCCTGCAGTAGACATTTAAGATTGAGAATGGTTGAAAAATATGCCTTCCCGTTTTTCGAAAACATTCATGTTGATAATGTTCAGTCTAATAACAACTGGTATTTGTTACATAATGTATTATTATTGATTTTGTTGTGGGGTGGAGAGGTGTGGAGGATAACTGTTGATTGCAGTGTCATTATTTGTATTACGATTAAGACTGCTTGTTTTGTTTATGTTATTTTGGTGTTTTTCTTGTTTTCTGCTGTGTCTGTTGGAACTCACTGAATTGGTCTTTTGAACAGTATCTCAAATAATCAAACAGAACGGCAATTATTCACTTATATTTATTTTGAAACCAAGGGGATATGCTCGAGAGACAGAAGCTGTATGCTTAATTAGTGTTTTCATTATTGTCAACATAAACTGATTGTAGAGATAGTGACAATCACTGGCATGGAGATAACTACTTTTAGTTTTATTACTACACTTGGATTCCTGCTGTTTAATACAAAGTGCAATGGCATCAGGTGTCACTTTCACACTTTTTTTTCTTTCGAACTTAAAATCACTGGCCACAGTGTGAATCCCCCCAAATATGTTGTGTCATAAATATCTGATTGATGTCAGTGCCCGTGTAAGAGACGTTGTCATCGTTTTTGTCGTTATATTGTTGTTGTCATCGCTGTTTGTGTTTCCTTGTTAAACGAAACTTCTGAAATCTCGAGAACAGTGTAGTGTGCTGTTGCATGCATAATCGTCATTCTTTATGTTAATGATAGCCCAGACATAATACATCAATAATGAACTGGCCATTACGCACACACGTAATACAACATTCATATTTACAAACAAAAGTCATATCGCTTTGATACAGTATTGCATATAATGATATACATGCATCATGCGAAGATCGTGACCATAACACTGTTACTATAACACTACGGGTTGATGACAAACGGTGTGTAGTCGTTCTGCGCAGCTGCATTTATATGTCTCTTCAGGGATCCCGACCCCTTTCAGCTCCCCCACTGATTCCGCTAATACAAAGAAGGATGTATCGTATTACAGGAACCGCTCTTCCAAAACGGCTGGTCCATTTACACGAAACCACTGAGCTTCGTATTCCCGTCCTATATATATGTTAAACTTAAGTGTTTATAGGACACGTATACAAAACGAAAAGCTGCGTATTTATTTCAAAACCCTGTTAAAAAATGTGCGATTAAAGTTGAGCTGAATCTGGTCGGCACTGTGGAAAAAAAAGTATTGCCATATAATGATAATGCAGAACAAACACGTATATTGGAAAACAACGGAGCATTGACAGATCAAATCTGCATTGGTCTTTTCGAGCCTCTAAAAAGCGTTATAGTTTACGTGGAGTTTGGTTTAAACAAAACTTTATTCAATTATTATCATGACAAAAACAATACATAGATTTTAGGATAACTAACTCAAGCATAATTATAATGTGGAGTTGAGCTTTATTTGGTTTAAGCGTGTTTTATTCAATTTCTCATACACACGTTTCAAACAATAATAACATTAAGAACGTTAACAGATTGCTTATGGACACTTTCTTGAAATGCTTTATTTAGTTGAAACTGCAAACACAAGTATTGTCAAATATTATAGAGGTCACACTTTAAATAAGGAACAAAAGCGGAGCATCAACAGAACAAACCTGCCTTTGTGTTTCCGAATTCAATACAACGTTCAGGTATGGTTAAACTGGATTGGGTTTGTTTGTTTGTTTGCTTAACGCCCAGCCGACCACGAAGGGCCATATCAGGGCGGTGCTGCTTTGACATATAACGTGCACCACACGCAAGACAGAAGTCGCAGCACAGTCACATTATTCTGACACCGGACCAACCAGTCCTAGCACTAACCCCATAATGCCAGACGCCAGGCGGAGCAGCCACTAGATTGCCAATTTTAAAGTCTTAGGTATGACCCGGCCGGGGTTCCAACCCACGACCTCCCGCTCACTGGGCGGACGCCTTACCACTAGGCCACCGTGTTGCGGTACTGGATTGAGTGAAAATGTAGAGAAAGCTATGGATGTTTGCTAAAACGTATACCTAGTGTTGTTGTAAGTAGGCTCGCCGCTGTGACTTCAACAAAACTATCTCCGTGGTTTTGAACGAACAACTGTGTAGGGCATCATTATACGAATGGTTGAGCGTATAAACAATAGCTGTTACGGGGGTGGGGGTTGGGGTGGTGAAGTGTTCCATTAATTTCAACTCCAAGGCCTTATTAGTACGGAACGCTTTTGCTGGCTTGGTTTACAGCTGCCCACGAATCTCATTTGTAAGCTAAAGAGAACCGCGTGCCCGGACTATTCAGTTTTCAGGACGAGATTGCTGTAAGCCCGCTAGTATTTTAAGGACTGGTTCGTGCGGTTTGGTCCTCAGCCTCACGTTGGTGTTGAAAATTAATACTAGTACTCACTGAGACCTAAACATGACACCGTCCTCTCATAGAAGTGTTTTGTTTTGTGCATTTTTTTTGTTCACGCGCTAGCAAAACATTGCTAAATGCTAAGGACGTTACATTTTAAAACTATGGTGTCGGCTGTTTTTTTTTACTTGTGTTTTTATGTTGATAAGCTTGTACTTTACTTTTGAAAGTAGAATGAGAATAGTAAAATAAAATGTACATTCTGTTTTACAGGGCTCTATGCAGCTAGCAAGGCCACCCAGCACGACTTTAACAGCTACAGAGCTGTGAAGGGATTCGAACCCACGACAACACGCCAGTAGCCGGCCAACCCCTCCTCCCTCCCTTATTTTCCGTGTGGGTGTCTTCCCTAACCGCCACCACGACGACGACGGCCGCCACCAACCTGTCTGCGGACGGGGGCTACTACCACCAGGGCTACCCACGACAGTTCGTGTCGGCGCAGCAGCAGCGGTCTCCCATGTCCGCCATGGACTACTACAAGCCCGTGCAGCACGGCCCGCAGGGCGAGGCTCTCCACTACGGCAAGATGTCGCCCAAGAGCTATGACCAGGACATCAAGCCCCAGCTGACCCAGCAGCACACCCCGCCCTCTGCCGGCCAGATGCCCCCATCCTCCATGGGCAAGGGTCAGAACAGCCACTCCCCCCACCACCACTCCGGCAGCGACATGTCCGGCACGACGACTCCAAACGGCACTAGCAGCGGAGGCGTTGGAGCTGGCGGCCCTGGCAGCAACGGGTCGGCCGCGGCAAACAACAACAACAACAACTCGTCCAACGCCAAGAACCTGGACCCCAGCCGGGTCAAGCGGCCCATGAACGCCTTCATGGTGTGGTCCCGCGGCCAGCGCCGCAAGATGGCCCAGGAGAACCCCAAGATGCACAACTCCGAGATCTCCAAGCGCCTGGGCGCGGAGTGGAAGCTGCTGACGGAGGCCGAGAAGAGGCCCTTCATCGACGAGGCCAAGAGGCTGCGTGCCATCCACATGAAGGAGCACCCCGACTACAAGTACCGACCCCGCCGCAAGACGAAGACCCTGATGAAGAAGGACAAGTACTCCCTCCCCGGCATGTCAGCAGGCATGCCCCAGGGCGTCCGCGACTCCTCCATGTACCCGTCGCACATGAACGGGTACCCGATGAACGGCTACCATCACATGATGTCGGATCCCAACGCCTACCACCAGCACATGGCCAACGCCCAGATGGCCCAGTACGGCTACATGCCCTCGCAGATGCAGAGCCAGATGACCACCCCCTCCTACATGAACGGCACCTCCTCCTACTCCATGTCCATGGCGCAGATGTCCCCTTACTCGAGCATGCCCACCCCCCAGGTCTCCCACGGCCAGTCCTCGGTGCAGTCTGCGACCCACATCAAACGCGAGACCAACACGCCTCAGGGGTCCGGTTCCAACCCACCCGGGCTCACACCGGCCCACCAAGGCAGCGCAAAGCCCTACCCCGAGGCGGACCTGCGGCAGATGATCAGTATGTACCTCCCCCCGGGCACGGAGGGCAGTGACATGACCCATGCCGCTCTTATAGCCCACCAGCAGCAGCGCATGCAGCAGCAGCAGTCCCATTACGCCAGTGCCCTCTCCCAGGCGCAGGACGGTGGCAGCAGTAATACCGTCCCCCTTTCGCACATGTGAGAAGGCAAGAGGATGTAGGGTGGCCCCGCAGGTGTGCTGCGGTATACTGGTGCATGTCATGTTGTGTGTGTGTGAGAGAGAGAGAGAGAGAGAGAGAGAGAGAGAGAGAGAGAGACAGAGAGAGAGAGAGACAGAGACAGAGACTGACCAGTTTGTTTAATTTTTGCTTTTGTGTGGGGCTATTGTATAGCTTACACTACTCGAAAAAGACACTAACAACAAACAACAAACTCAGCTTCAAGGATCAGTTTTAGTGTTCGCTGGATTCTTCATGGAGCCCGACTTGAACATAGACAATGCAATCCTGGATTCTCGAAGGCTAGTAAGGTGTCTCTGACTCTATAGCGAGCCGCAAGGTTCTTCTTGGCAAAGGCTCTCCCCTGCAAGCTCCGTTTAACTGTCAAAGGTTAACAAGAGTTCCTCTTCATTGGAATTTGGCAGAAGGAGCTCTCAGTCCTTAAATTCGAAATGGCTGATGGGGGATGGTTGGCCGATCCAGTCGCATCCACTACGAGCTCCATCTTAGTTCTTTTGCAGTCGTCGGTAAAGTCCAACAATCTGACCAGAGGCTTTGTTCTAATCCTCAAGAGATCTTCGGAGTCTGAGCACAGATTCTCCCTCTCTCGTGTATTCCTGATGGTTGGAGACTTGGGTTACATTTTAGCTCAATCCCAGGACCAACGTCGCAGACTGCATGCCTGCCATAAAGGCTGCAAACGCATATGTACGTGTATTGTCTTCTGATCGGGCGGTTATATCAGGATTGTATATAACATTATATTCCACTCTGGCAAGCAACCACGCTAGAGCGGGTTATAATTTTTGATATACACCACTCTGACCATGGGACTGACTGGCGACAACGGTTGGCTGAAACTGCATGTACATATTTATACCTCACCCTACACTGATCAGGGTGCGTTCTATTGTTTGTTTTCTTTCATACTGAGCGACGAAGTTTCTCTCTTGTGTATGTGTGTTATCATTTTATATCGCGAAACATTGGCGTTTTTATTTTTGTCCCGTGTCTGGCTCTTGTAAAGTGATTTCGCCTTCTTCATTCCATTGTGGCTGTCTGACCTCTCGTTTCTGCGTTGGTACAATTTTATATACATAGATGATCTCAGAAGAAGCAGATGGAGAAATGAATGTTGGACGAATGTTTTTTGAAAGAGTGAATGGTTATGTTTCAACAATTTAAGGACCAGAGCTATACATATTTATATATATACATTGCAATGGAGGAGTATAGATCTGAAGGCCTAAAATAAAGCAGGATATTTTAAATAATGGTGCCATTCCCACCCTGACTCATCCACATGTTCCAGCTTCATCAGCTTCTGTATTTTTCGTTGTGTTTGTTCGACTATGTTTTGTTTTGTCTCCATACTGCATCGTCATCGATTTGTTGCAAGTAAACATTTGTTGTAATGTTACGCACGGGCACAAACTGATATACAAGGCAGTCGCCTTTATTTCATTCTATGTTTGGTATTGTTTGGAGGAGAAAATCCCGCTAGTGAGCGGCCTCAATGGTTGTGTGCAACAAAATGTATACGTCATAAAAATGGCTGGCGCTTGACTATACGTCATCACTTTGTGTGTGGCAGAACTGACATGTTTTGGATTATCACGAGTTGTCAAGGCAGCAGAGAACAGACCACAATGTTATTATATTTGTCCCCCTATAATTTAGACAAAGTAGTGCTCGATTTTGTTTGCTGGTTTTTGTTTTGTTCGTCAAGGTTGTTTTTAATGACAATATCGATATTTGTTTATTTTATCGTTGTGTCTTACCAATTTTCATTTACCACATTACTTCTGTACCAATCAAGCTTCTGCTTGTACGATTATACAGATTATTTTATTTCCAAATGGTGTCTGATTATACAAGTGATTTACTGCAAAATGAGTTTTATTGCCATATCCACATTGGCATAAACAGGGTATAATGCTGTGAAGAATAAAACAAAGAAGCGAAACAAAAACTTTACATCAAACTATTTTGAATTATTCGAGTGACTATATGATATATGAGGGGAAAAAAGCAGCTTTATATCAAACAAGTTTTATTTTATTTTATTAAAATGTACGTTCATGGACGAAGGAGCAACAAGTAATGTAATTGGCTATGTTTGGATAGGAGGCTGACGGAATAATTGTTCATGTAAACATTGTACAATAAAGTATTGTGTCCACGAAATAGTAAATAACACTTTTTTAACAACGAGAAGCGCTGGCCTTTAAAACAGTAGCCCCTTATTGTTGGCGAGCTGAAACAAGAGGACTCTTATTATGCGTAGAGAGTGTGAGAGCGAACTATAGAGCGACGCGCAGAAACCACCGAGCTTATTTCAACTCTTGTCTTAGTAGCAGCAAGTGCTTATCGAAAGCGAAAAGGGAACAGCAAAACTTTTGCACGGAGGCTTCGCTTGAATGCCACGGCCACCCCCGACAGAGATTTTACCTGTCCCCTTTTTAGTTTTCCTCCCTGGGTCCACCCGGTCTGCTCTCCCCTACCCGGTAAAACTGCTTCCAGTCACTGCTTGCTTGCGAGCTCGGGTGTCAAAAGGGGTAGCCGTGTACGGGGCTTGGCGGATCGGAACGTAAAACTCTGATGTAGTCTTGCCTCTACAAGATTGAACATGCGCTATCGAGTTTTATTGTGGTTTCGGGCCTCGGTTTTAAAAACGTCTTTCTTTTAGCAAAGCTTTCTTTCTTCACTTTTTTGTTTGTTTTTAAATTTGAAAATAGAAATACCAGAAAAACAGGATCTCCGAGCTTTTCTTTCACTGACATTTGTTTAGTGAATAGTGAATTTAGCAGGGTGTAGCGGGTATGGCCGGGTTTTTGTTGTTGTTGTTTTTTTCGAAGCGATCGGTGTTTCGAAGGAATAATTTCCCCGACCAACAGTGATATTGGACTTAGCAGCCATCATAAGTTTTAATCTCTCTCTCTCTCTCCTCCTACTTCTCCATCTTGTTCTTTCTAACCTTTTCCCTCTCTTGTAAGCGGTATTGAAAGCGCGTGATTGTCTGCTGCAGCGGGCCGATGGTTTGACATCGCGTTCCAGCAGATAGCAGGGCTTTCTCTACCCATCCCCCAGAGGAGCTAAACTGCCGATGACAAGGACCGGTGTTTGTATTGATTAGCAATTAGTGGGTAATAAGCACCATTTCGCGACAGGGATCCGAACTGCCTTGTGGCATTTTCTCAGCAATTTTATCCCATGTTTTTCTCTTCTTTTTTTTTTTTTTTTTTTTTTTTTTCGCTTTCTTTCTCGTTTAGCTTTTGATACATACACATTCGACCTCCCCCCCCCCCCCTTCTCTCACCCGCATTTTCCCCTTATTTCTTTGAGACCTTATACTTAGAGAGTTGTGCAAACGTAGACTGTCTCAAGACGTGGGCGCTTAATACTTCTTTGAAAAGTATATCAAGTTAATCGTTTTTTTAGTTAAATGCTTTTTTTAAGGTTATGGTGGGTGTTTTGTTTCTCTAGTTGTCGATTCTGCGAAATATGATGATCAGGTTTACTGCGCATTTTTTTCCTTTCTGGTAAACTGCCTTTGTTGTTAGGCCTCCTTCTTGCTTCCCAAGAGACTAAGTTCGTGCCGTGACGCAGTCTTTTAAAAGTTTAGTTTGCACGCGGGTCTTTCTTGAGGCGCTGATATCCAATACCGAATTGTTGCAGTTTAAAACATGATTTCTCTTTGAAAACGACCCGGGTCGGTGCTTGGTTTCCATGGAGACTCAGATCTAAGCCATTTCTTGAAATCTGAAGCGTCTTCTTTTGAAAAACTGCTGCTATTTTCCTTATTAGGAGAGAACCGCAACTTTGTCTGCAATTGTGTAATTAAATCTGTTTTTAAATCGAGATGAGAAATGTTAAAATATTTTTTATATTATCTATTTCTTTTTTTATCTATTTATTTCTTTATTTATCTATAATATTTGTTTTTTTTATCTATTTATTTATTTATTCAATCATGGTGTTTTTTTCCTTAAATACCGGATGAAATCAGTCTATACGTACAGCCTGTTTTATTTTCTGAGTTTAATCACTTGTTTACGTTATTTAGTTGACTGTCTTCAATGCTTTTTGACTTCAATGAAATTTAGTTATGTTATTTTGAAGTCATTGATGTTCTCTTCCCAGACAAATTGTTTTAACGTATAACGTACAACATATTCTGTGCTGAAATTGTGTCCTGGGACAATTGTTTTTAAGAACTGACATTTCCCCCACTGCTTACAATGTGAACATCGTATACAATAAAACAAACAGAAATACTCAAATCCAGAGAGTTTATTTGGCGGCAGATGTTAGCAAGTTTACGATTGGCCCGTTAACACGAGAAGATTCATAGTGATGAATAGTATGACACTTAAATCTATCATGAATGGTACTAAATATATTTTGTTGTCAGTGTTAGACGTTTTCGCCGACAGTATGGTGTTGCTCGAAATACAGGCAGAAAGATTCACACAAAGAAAAGGAATATTGCTGTGAAATTAAAAATATCATGAACGATATCAATATATTTATCAATAGATTTTGTTATCGGTTTTATATATTTTCCAGCACTGAGACAAAGGCGCTGTGGTATATACATATGGTTTTACTCGAAATGCATGCATCGGCAGAACTTTTCCCGTGTCCTCGAAATAACAACGTTGATAACTGAATGAGAAAGTCAAGATTAAGTTTTTAAACTCCTTTTCTCAAAAGGCGATATGAGGGTTTTACACCCCTTCTTGCAAACTGCATGGTTTTACCCGTACACTGCAAACGAATCTGTGTTGGCGAAACTGTATGTGTTTAGTTTTTTGTTTGTTTGTTTTTAAGAACAGATGATTTGCTCATTTACCTTTCAACACGACATTCCATATTCGTCGGTTATTGCTTTAAAGATGTACCTGTTAAACCGTTGCAGTCAAGTTTTGAGCTCGGAAAAAAAGTGTTTTGTTTGTTTACAGCGCTGTTCATCGTTCCATTTTTGTTCATTCCGCTTTCATCCAAGTCCCAATCATGATCATCATGCCTGTTGTTTTTCATGATTCTAAAAAAACCACCTCCTATAGTTGCCATGGTTTTATGACGGTTTTAATTATTGCTTCATCCAAGTAAAGTTAATGATGTTGATGGTATATACGAAAGTTGCTTGAAAGATGCGGTCGTTTTGTATAGACGTTGCAAGCCCCTGGAGCAATGTTTTGATTAGTGCTTTTGTGAACAAGAAACAATTAACAAGTGGCTCTATCCCATCTCCCCCCTTTCCCCGTCGCGATATAACCTTGAACGGTTGAAAACGACGTTAAACACCAAATAAAGAAAGAAGAAAGAAGTTTTGTATAGAGGACATACTCAGTACAACGTTTCTCAGAACTATCTGGGCTTTTCTTGCACAGGCCTATAAGAATGCTACATATTACAATTAACAATAATTTGACAAGTTTTCTAGACAGAAACTAAAGCTTGACATGTGCTTGTTTTCTGAGCTTTCAGGAGCCCCTGGAGCAATTTTTGTATTAGTGCTTTTGTGAACAAGAAACAATTAACAAGTGGCTCTATCCCATCTCCCCCCCCCCCCCTTTCCCTGTCGCGATATAACCTTCGTGGTTGAAAACGACGTTAAACACCAAATAAAGAAAGATGAGCTTTCAGGATTTTCAACGAAGCGAACAAAGTCCCGGATAGGCCTGTCAAACTGTATCGATCTAGCTATAAGTACGTTTCGACGAGTGTCCGATGGCTCTTTTTTGATTTGTTTGTTTGTATTGTGCTATGAATTTAAATTGACGCAACATGTTTCAGACAATACTATTGATGATGATTGTATACTCTTCACATAATTATGCATAATTGTCGATTTACACGAGATAAATCGACGGGACTTGTTGGATGTCACGAGAGAAGTGAAATGTATGTATACTTGTTGTGATTGAACATAGGTGACTTTTTTTTTATTTCAACGTGTGTGATGTCTAAGTATATGACTTGTAATTTCCTGTGTTTTGATCTGTGTGCTTGTGATTCGATCCGTACTTTAATCTTGAACACCATAGAAAAAAGGTGCGGTTTTATTTGATAGGAAACCTACATGATAGAGACTCGATTTGTAAGCATTTTTGTTTTGTTGTTAATTAATTCGTTGTGTGTATAGCAGATAAGCCGGAAGAGTATTGGCGCGGGTATTGGACACAACCGTGTAGACATGGTACAATGGACACTAAACATGGTCAAATCAAAAAAGCATCAAATAAAACACGACATTGACACTCTCTATTACTCGAATGTTCGCTCGCGTTTAATTCATGAATCAGGCATTTGATTGGTTAATTCAAGATAGAGAAAAAAACAAACATTTGTCCACCACTAAAATGATGAACATAATATGCCAGTTTATGTATAGTGATTTTTGTTTCAATTCTGTTACTGCAATTTGAGGCGCTACGAACTTGTCTAAATATAAATGACGGTTTTGTTATACACTCCTTTAACTGTATACACAGTGTATATGCTAAGACACTGCCAGCTTTTCTTAAACTTTTCTCCTTTTCTTATCAAGGTACAAGAAAGGAGATCTACATAACCGCCGATCAATTTTGTACTCCAAACTTATTTTGTGCAAGTGCATATGTTTGGTGAGAGACAAAGAGGCGAGGGAAGGCAGGGAGGAGAGGGAGGGGGAACAGGAGAGAGAAAGAGTATGTGTGCGTGTGTGAAAGAGAGAGCTAGAGAGAGTGAGAGATAATGATGATAATGACTATATGATGTTGATGCATTATGAACATCCATGAGCCACGTTTTCTGCTGCTGTAATGTCCTTGAGTATTCCACGTGCTTTTCTGTACAGTCCTTAAGTAGAAGTTTAATGCAGGTCTCGTGAAAATACGAATCCAAGTTGGAAATTCATTTTTTCAGGCACTAAAGTAACGTTCTAACTATTCCTAAGCACAATCATCAAGAACTTGTTTTCCTTTGTTTTATGGACAGCAATCTTGACATCATTCCCTTTGTACTAAAGTTGAAAAAAGCTTCCCTCTCTTTTATCCAGCGACGCGCAACATTTGCATAATACGATATTTTATTGGAGCCTTTATTCCCTGCAAAGTAAAACATTATTCCTGTATTCCTAACAAAAAGACTTGCTTCGATTTTTGTTTTCAAATGTTTGTTAGCATCACAAATGCCATAATATAAATTGTACGATGAATGCGCTGTTATGACATATCGAACCGAGATATATCATATATATGCGTACAAGTAGTTTGTCTGTTTTACACATGCAGTTGGTTTTTTTCTTTTGTGTTGTGCAAAAAGTGCATAATTTATCATTTCTTTATGCACTTTTTTTAACTTTAGTTTTATACCTCTGACATTCCAGTTGCTTTTCTTTTTTAAAATTTTGTTATCGCTGAAATCCAAAAGGAACTGAAAGTCCCAGCGCATTTTTTGATTGATTTCTAAGCATATACGCTTTAGTTTGTACATTTTTTAAAGATTGTTTAGCTTTCGGAACATTGCTTATATACAGACTCGGCAGAAACCTTTTTATGTTGATGCTTCTGTTGACATTCCGTTTCGTAGTTTTTGCTCAAGAGACAAATGTGAATAGTTGCAAGTGGATTTATCAAATAAAATTACCAAAATGTTTCTTCTCGTTTGAGTGAAATATGCATGCCTCCTTCACGATTACCCAGTTTGTATGGGCAATCCATACATGCAGTTTTAGAAACAAGTACGCACGCACTTGCACACACATAAATACACACACACACACACACACACACACACACACACACACACACACACACACACACACAGACACACACACACACACACACACACACACACACAGCACAGCACAGCACAGCACAGCACATTACACCACTACACAGGAGAACACAAAACAGCACAACACCACACAACCCCTCACAATAGAAGAAACGCAACATTACACAACGCTGCACAACACTATGGTTCTATTGTTCACAACCTGATCGCCAAAGTGCGATAGAAAATGCCCTTAGTTTTATTTCTTTGAAGTTTTATTGTATTTTTTTCTCAAAATCGAACTTCCACGAACAACACCACACCAACCCCCTCGTAGGTAGTTTGCTGTATGCGTGTGCTTATCTATGTTGAATGTATAGGTGGTATACGCTTGTTTACGACCAATCACGCTTTTGTTGCACGAATCGAACAAGAGGAACCATAACAGAAGCGCAGGAATTTTGCTTTGTTATATATAATATCATGGTGCTGTTTTGTATGACTTTACCACACTAAGTGCATGACAAAACGTCACTTTTTTTCTACTCGTATGACACTTCACGAATTGTACACTTCAGACGCATCTGACAAATCAGGTTTTCCCCTTGAAAAAGGCTGTGTATTTCGTTTAATTGAACACGGTCTTTCTCCAGTTTTCTCATCATGACTTTTATTTTTTCATATATATGATTTTGAAGTTTATGAACAAGGATTTGTATCATGTCACATACTAAATTCCTTTCCCAAAACAAAAAGCAATGTAGCGAAAACACAAACATAGATCAAAGGGTACAGAGACAGGAGAAGAAAGATATAGTGTAAGGACAAAAAATCATGTAATAAAAGTTTTGAACCAATCCTTTTACGTTTCACGTGACATGCTTGAATGCGTGTGTGTGTGTGTGTGTGTGTGTGTGTGTGTGTGTGTGTGTGTGTGTGTGTGTGTGTGTGTGTGTGTGTGTTGGGGGTGTCAGTGTGTGTGTGTGTGTGTGTGTGTGTGTGCGTGCGTGCGTGCGTGTTTGCTATACCAAGCTAACGAAAACATCACATTACATATTTAGGGCTGAAGCAGCTTATTGCGCACAGGCATTCTGGAAAAGCTTATAATATATACTTGTATATTATGCTGTGACACTTTTAAACTCAGGGCTTATAGAACGCATAACTTCAGCAGATCGGTTGGAAGGTTGATCGGCTGAATCCCCAGCAGTTGTTCACTTTGCGACTATGATGCAGGTAAAGAAGACCCCTCATGACGGTCGCGAAACATTACTTTTGCTGGAAACAAGAGACAAAAGTGTGCGCAACAAAAATCACCTTCTGTTTTCCCCGTGAAGGCGTAAAAACTGTCAGAAAATTCCTACACCTCACCTGTATAAACTAACAGAATAAGACAGAAAAAAGTGCGTTCAACGTTTTATTCAATCAGTATAACGTTTGATTTAGTTTGTACAACGTTCAGTTCTGTGCGTGCGACGTGTGATTCAGTAAGTATAACGTTTGATCCAGTGCGCAGATTTGATTATTCAATGCGTATAAGGTTTGATCTAATGAGTACGTCTGATTTAGTGCGAAAAACGTTTTGTTCAATGCGTATAAGGTTTGATCTAATGAGTACGTCTGATTTAGTGCGAAAAACGTTTTGTTCAATGCGTACTACAGTTGATCCAGTATATACGTAGAACGTTTGATTATACATGCGTACAACGTTTGATTCAGTACGTACAACGTTGATTCAGTGCGTACAACGTTTGATTCAGTACGTACAACGTTGATTCAGTGCGTACAACGTTTGATTCAGAACGTACAACGTTTGATTCAGAACGTACAGCGTTGATTCAGTGCGTACAACGTTTGATTCAGAACGTACAACGTTTGATTCAGTGCGTACAACGTTTGATTCAGTACGTACAACGTTTGATTCAGTGCGTACAACGTTTGATTCAGTGCGTACAACGTTTGATTCAGTACGTACAACGTTTGAGTCACCGAGTGCGTACAGCGTTTGATTCAGTACGTACAACGTTTGATTCAGTACGTACAACGTTTGATTCAGTGCGTACAACGTTTGATTCAGTGCGTACAACGTTTGATTCAGTGCAGTGCGTACAACGTTTGATTCAGTGCGTACAACGTTTGATTCAGTACGTACAACGTTTGATTCAGTGCGTATAACGTTTGATTCAGTGCGTACAACGTTTGATTCAGTGCGTACAACGTTTGATTCAGTGCGTACAACGTTTGATTCACTGAGTGCGTACAACGTTTGATTCAGTGCGTACAACATTTGATCATCATTTTAATCAATGAATCAAACGTTATACGTACTAAGTCAGTACGTACAACGTTTGATTCATTGAGTGCGCACAACGTTTGATTCAGTACGTACAACGTTTGATTCAGTACGTACAACGTTTGATTCAGTACGTACAACGTTTGATTCAGTGCGTACCACGTTGATTCAGTGCGTACGTTTGATTCAGTGCGTACAACGTTTGATTTGCGTATACAACGTTTGATAACGCATTGAATCAAACGTTGTGCCTGTTTATACGCATTGAATTAAACCCAACAGATAAACAATATAGCAAAAACTCGCTCAGACTGGAATAAAACATGCATTTCGTAAGTGTATTGCTTGGTTTTGTAAACACACATCTAAATTATAATATATGTACATGCGTACCTCATTTACATGAGTGACCTATTTCTCACCCAGATTACGCTGTATCGCGCGTGTCAAAAAACAGTTCCTTACCTACAAGGCGTGTGTTTAGCCTTTTTTTCTTTATTTGGTGTTTAACGTCGTTTTCAACCACGAAGGTTATATCGCGACGGGGAAAGGGGGGGGGGGGAGATGGGATAGAGCCACTTGTTAATTGTTTCTTGTACTGGAAACTTGCATTCTTCCAGTAAGGTAATATATTGTACTACGTTGCAAGCCCCTGGAGCAAATTTTTGATTAGTGCTTTTGTGAACAAGAAACAATTGACAAGTGGCTCTATCCCATCTCCCCCCCCCCCCCCCCTTTCCCCGTCGCGATATAACCTTCGTGGTTGAAAACGACGTTAAACACCAAATAAAGAAAGAAAGAACAAAAGCACTTATCAAAACATTGCTCCAGGGGCTTGCAACGTAGTACAATATATTACCTTACTGGGAGAATGCAAGTTTCCAGTACAAAGGACTTAACATGTCTTACATACTGCTTGACTAAAATCTGTACAAACATTGACTATATATTCTATACAAAAAACACTTAACAAGGGTAAAAGGAGAAACAGAATCCGTTAGTCGCCTCTTACGACATGCTTCGGAGCATCGGGTAAATTCTTCCCCCTAACCCGCGGGGGGTTGTTTTTAGCTCCTGCCATAGCTGCAAGGCATGAGATTATTCCACTGGATTTAGCTGATCCGATGCCAAGAAAAAAAGTCTTCCTTGCTGATTATAATTAGCAGCTTAGGAAGCCGTGGGCGTTGAACGAACAGTGGCACCCTTATTAAAAGACCCCACACAAGCTCTGAATTTCATGTCTTTAGGAGGGAGTGTTTATAATGGAAGTACATTTATAGACGGTATGAACAGAATATATGAAACGAAAAAGGTCTTGGGGGCTGGGGCTGTTAACTTTTAGATCGGAGGGCCTTAACAATGGGGCTGTTAACTTTTAGATCGGAGGGCCTTAACAATGGGGCTCCACTGTATATTCAAGCTTGGGAAATCCCAATTAGAAAGGAGCAAATTTGGGCGGCCGAGGAAATGCGTATATCTACAGCATAGGCCCAGGTACTGGTCGTGTCCAGGAGTTTTTCGATCGAGTGGTTTTGCTGGAATGTATAGGTTCAATGTCAGTAGAACTTTCTAAATTTTCATTTTCATTTTCATTTTTCATTTTCATTTTCATTACTTTATTGTCCCATCGCTGGGAAATTCGGGTCGCTTCCTCCCAGTGAAAAGCTAGCAGCAACGGAGTCGCGCTACCCAGGTGTCTGCGTGTTTAGGTGTATTCAGCCACCTGCACTTATGGCAGAATGACCAAGGTCTTTTACGTGCCATTGTGATGACACGGGGGTGGGACATGGCTTCCGTCTCTGGGTCTG
>NC_090257.1:11348580-11351080 GCF_037325665.1 Littorina saxatilis | reverse complement strand
AAATGTCTCTTTCTTATTGATGTATATTGTTTTGCTTTTTTTTAATTTTATTTTTTATTAATTTGTGTTCCTTTCTTTCTTTCTTTCTTTTAGTCTTACTTTCTTTCTTTCTTTCTTTCTCCGTTTTGTCTTTCTTTCTGTATTTTTTTTAAAGGATGGTATTAGTGGGCGGATTTGGTCATTTGTATTTGAGCAAAAGTAACTACAGTTAGAATAGATTCACACACGTTGTTTATGTGTTTATCTAAATATGTGTACTATTTATACTTACATGTGTTACTTTTTGCTTGTTACTACATTTATTTAACTTATTTTCATTCATTCATTCATTCATTTCTTTACACATTATATATATATACCTACTTATACTAACGTACCTGCTTTTATTCATCAACTTCTGTCTATTTTTATCTCTCCATTTATCTGTTTATTTCAAGCACGAGTTTTTCAAAGTAGTGAAAAGGGTTCAACATATCCCAATCACATTAATTCAACTACCTGTGTTCGAATCCTCCGAATCGAACCAACAACTAGATAATGCAAGCGTCATGCCGTCATAGCTCGCATGAAACAACGACCGCAAAAATGAAAGAAGCGTCCTTTGTTAACACAAAGCAATTGTTAGGCGCACGTCTCGTGTGAAAGCGTGCGGCGTAAACCTCGGCACAGTTTAACAAACGTGACGTGTGCTTCTTAAATGGGCCAAGCGTCGTTGAAGCCGTGAGAGCTATTCTGCTCAAATCGTCGAATATGTTTTTGAAAACAACGACCCTAACCTCCTATATCACTCACCATCACGCACCTGTATACGCACTCACGCACGCACGCACGTACGCACGCACGCACGCACGCACGCACGCAGAGAGAAAGACATATAGACAGAGACACAGAGATTGAAAAACATACAGGAACGATGTCTTTTGTCAACAATCACTCATAAATCCCACTGGAAACGTTTGCCATGACGTCCTTTCGCACAAATCATTGTGCACATGGCACAGTAAAACAGATATCTGTCTCTTCCCCCCTCCACCCCTCCTCATTCACAATTACACATGCGAAACTGGTTGTGTCTAGTACGGAAGAGTCGGGCTCTAACGACCTAATGTTTCTACTGAACAGATAACAATCATGGCTGATTGTTTTAGGAAGCATGCTGCGTTAACCGTTCGATTGGTCGGTCGTAAAAACCGTATAGAGTGCTGTGTTCAGGGTGGATTCTGACTGTCTGCAGGGTATAGATGGATGGGTGTGGGACAGAGGACTTTTGCTCCGACCTCTTTCAATTTTAGAAAATAAAATCAATCATTTAACTTAAAAGAGAGAACGAACGAACGAACGAACTTTATTACTCAAGGATGGAGATTTTAGGCTCACGCCTAGTCTTACAATCTGTCCCTGCTAAACTAAGACATAAAAATAAAGACAATAAAAGGACAATTGTCAATCGCAATCATACAGTATTACTAATTACAACTTTACCTATACGAATACATAATGCATGATAGAACATTGAAATGTACATGTATGTCAATATATTACAAAGGAAAAGAAAAGTCGACTCGCACACACGCACACACACACACACAGAGGGGTAGGGATGGAAGAGAGACAGAGAGAGAGTGAAAGAGACAGAGGGAGGGAGAGAGGGGATCGAGAGGAAGGAGAGATATTCAGAGGGAAGTAAGGGAGAGAGAGATAGGGGGGGGGGGGGAGTAGGGAGGGAGCGAGATAGAGAGTGGGAGAGTGTATGAGAGAGAGTGTTCGAGAGAGAGAGAGAAAGCTTTCTTGTTTGCTTGTTTATTTCTACTTTTGCTTTTTTAGGGGTTATTTTCCCTGTGTGTATACATGTATTCGTTGCATGTTCTTTTGTTGATTTAATTTTGTTTTCATTTTTTTCAGTTTCAGAATGATAAAGTTATAATTAAAATGCTAGATTGGTAGGTAGGATCGATTGGGGGATCTTTATCTTTATTTGGTGTTTAACGCCGTTTTCAACCGTTCAAGGTTATATCGCGACGGGATTGGGGGAATGAAAGTTTTGGTTGATACATGGACAATTGGTCGATGTATTCATTGGTCTGTTATTTAATCGATCATTCTGAATTGATTGTTAAGAAATGTAAGTAGTTCGCTTTGAAACTATTGTCGTTTGATGATGTGTTCACCAGTGGTTTGTTTTCTTTTCTTACAGAAACGGCTAAAGGAGTACCATCGAATGTCCACATGCAGGCTGCTATATATGGATGGGATATTATTATGCCGTTGACATATTAATGCTGGTAAGTACTCCAAGTTGTCTGCTTTGCTTTAGTTCGTTGTCTTTTTCTCCCTTTCTTTCCCCATTTTTCTCTTTCTTTTTGGTTTCTTTGTTTGTATGTTATATATGTACTACTATCTTTGTTTTGTTTTGTTTCTTTCTTTGTTTTTTTTTCATTTGTTCTTGGTGTTGTTCCTAGTTGTTCCTCTCATTTGTTTTGCTCTACCTGTCTTTCTTTAT
>NC_090257.1:11331958-11343380 GCF_037325665.1 Littorina saxatilis | reverse complement strand
ACACTGGAGCCCAAAACAGTTCAAATTGGAAGAAATTGGTGCAAGGAACATTGTGTACTGCAAAAAATCCAACAAGCCAGTCGTCACACAGGACAGACTTTTCGAAATCGTTTTACAATGTCATGGACATGTAGGACATTCTGGACGTGATACAACATGGGCAGAGATCAAAGCACATTAGGCTGGCATCAATTGGACTGTTGTTGATTTGTTTTTGAAGACATGCACAAGCTGTAGCACACGACAGCCGACCAGATACTCTCCAGCAGGTAGACCTCTGATCAATTTGGAATTTCTCCAGTGCGTCCAGATTGATCTGGTGGACTTTCGAAGTAGGCCTGATGGCGAGTTCTGTTGGATCCTTACATGCACATGTGATATGATTTAATGATATTGATAATAAAACCTTATTGTGCGCAATTACTCTGTGTTGTTCGATTATATCAATTCAATAATATTTATTTTTATTTCAATGCCTGAAATGAGTAAGCCTTAAAGTCATGAGTGACTCAAGATGAAATGGTTTTAACAACAATTATAAACCTTTGAACACATTATTTCCCCAATTCCCCCCAATTCCTATTTCCCCTAGTGAAAACTGGAATTCTCATCTCCACTGAAACTGGATTCCCGTTTGCACTAGGGCAAACTGGAATTCCAATCTTCCCTAGCAAATATCCAGTGGAGATGATAATTTTAGTTTGCCCTAGTGCAAACTGGAAATTCCAATCTCCACTAGTGCGATTCGGAATCTCACTGGATTCTCATTTCCACTGTGACATAAAGATATATATACGTTTCCTTCGCTTGTATGATATTGATTTTGTCAGTGGTGGCAGCGACCAGTCAAGCGTATGCTTAATACATTTCCACATTATCAAGATCCAGAGGCAGGGCTTAAATATTGACATAAGAAGAAAAGGAGATGACAAGAGAAAAATGTGAAACAGATGTGTTGAGAGTTGTCGAGGCGAGGAGAGAGAGAGAGAGAGAGAGAGAGAGAGAGAGAGAGAGAGAGAGAGAGAGAGAGAGAGAGAGAGAGAGAGAGAGAGAGAGAGAGAGAGGGTGAGAGAGAGAGAGATAGAGAGAGCAATAGAGAGAGAGATAGAGAGAGCGAGAGAGAGAAAGAGAGAGAGTGAGAGAGGGGAGAGAGACAGAGAGAGAGAGACAGAGATAGAGACAGAGAGAGAGAGACAGAGAGAGAGACAGAGAGAGAGAGTGATAGAGAGAGAGGGGGGGGGGGGGGGCAGAGTGACAGAGATGAGAGAGAAGGGGAGACGAAAGAGAGGGGGAGGAGTGAGACAGAGAGAGAGAAGGAAATATACAGACAGACAGACAGAAACGTATTCTTGCCTGACAAAGGTTCAGCTTATCCCTTCGATACTGTCACAGTTTACAATACGAGAACAATGGCCTTTACTTCTTTTGAGCTGTAGTCGTTGACAGGTTTACCACCTTTCACAACAACAACAACAATAACAGGAACAACAACAACACCAACACCAACACCAACACCAACACCAACACCAACACCAACACCAACACCAACACCAACACCAACACCAACACCAACACCAACACCAACACCAACACCAACACCAACACCACACCACCAACAACACCAACAACACCAACAACACCAACAATACCAACAACAACAACAACAACAACAACAACAACAACAACAAATACATACAACTATCTGAAACAAAGGCAATTTTCATTTACGACCAAACAGTATTCATTTCCATTTATTCCGTAGCAGTGTTATCGTTTGACAACCAAACACCACAACGGCCTAGCCTTCAGTGGTCACGCACCGAAGTATTTGTTGACCATTTCCAACCCAATGGCGTAATGGCACACAGCCAAACCGGACCCGCAAGGTCCAGTTTTTGTCCACCAGTCCAGTCTCAAATCGCCAGCAAGAAAACGAGGACAGCTGGGCTTGTTCGGTCAGCCAGGCAAGTCTTTTCATGCGGTCACCATGCTTCATCAGCCATCAATAGGTGACAACACAAAAGAAGAAACAAGGAAATACAATCATTTTCACCTGTAACTATATGTGTTGCTTCGTTCATTGCCCTCGTTTCTGTCTGAAGGATTGAGTGAGTGCCTGAAGGTTGTACATGCTTGTGTTGAAGGGTAGAGAATGCGTTGAACTGGAAGCCTTCCACTGAGAAAAAAAAGTGGGATGGTGTTATGTTATGGCTACAAGTAAATGTGCATGTGTGCTTATGTTTGTGTGTACATGTTTGCTTCCCAAAAAACGTGTTGCGAACTCTTAGGATCAAATAAAAACAAAATGTTCAGGTGTATTGTTTTGGCTACAAGTGTGTACTTTGTATATACACAGTATGCACCCTCCTTGTATTGAAGCGTTACGGTATAACAGGGTTTTGTTGATTCTAAGGTCAATGGTATCCATACACAAACTGTGTTGTTATGACCATAACGTTATACCTTTTTTGTTTAGAAACGTCTTGTATTGTTATAAGCGTTACGGTATAACAGGGTTTTGTTGATTCTAAGGTCAATGGTATCCATACACAAACTGTGTTGTTATGACCATAACGTTATACCTTTTTTGTTTAGAAACGTCTTGTATTCATGCAGTTTGATTTATTGGTTGTGGGGAGAGAGGGGAGACCACAACAAGACAAAGAAAGCATGAACACATAAGACAGATAAAACACAATCTCAAAAACCAGTGTTATTGGACCCAAAGAGTTCGCAACACTTGCTCCAGGCACCAAACGTGTACACTGCCTCAGATTTCTTTGACCAAAAAAAAAAAAAAAAATGAAATAGCTCAGACGAGTGAAGTAGAAATGGGCACATGCTCTTATGGTCGGTCAGAATGGCCTGCCGTAACTTGTGTCTGCACATAACGATAAAATCAATAGCCTTTTGTGGCCATTAGTACTGAGTGGGCAGAGCTGCCCCTGGCGGTCAGTTTATTGTTGTAAGTCCACTGGTCACTGCCTCCTGTTACGAGGGCACCTTTACGTCACTTCAAGGTGGACAGGAAAGGGGGAGGGCGGGGCAGGGTGGGAGGTATAGGGTACTAGCTGCTATTTGTGTTGAGCGCTGTAATGAAACTGGTAACCGTATTTGGATTGTGAGAGTGTTGTGTGTGTGTGTGTGTTTTCTTTCCGTTTAAAGAACGTTCTGTGTACCCGTCCTTTCTGTACTCTTTTTCTGTCATTCGCTCTCTTTGGTCAACTTTACTTTCTCTCCGTTTCTCTCTCTCGCTTTTTTTCTGCACTCACTCTCTCAGACCCTCCCCCCCCCCATCTCCTATTTCTCTCTCTCGCCCTCTCTCTCTATTTCTGTATATGTCTCTGTCTCTCCCTCTCTTTTCCTTGTTCTCTCTCTTTCTCACTCTCTCTTGTTCTTTGTTCTCTCTCTCTCTCTCTCTCTGTCTCTGTCTCTGTCTCTCTCTCTCTCTCTCTCTCTCTCTCTCTCTCTCTCTCTCTCTCTCTCTCTCTCTCTCTCTCTCTCTCTCTCTCTCTCTCTCTGTTATACCTTTCCCTATTGTTTTTTATTGTTTTTTTTTTAATTCTTCATATTTGTTCTTTGTTTCATGTGTGTATTATAGTAGGGACTAGCTGTAAGAAAGGACCATATGGACCTAATGCTATCATCCTTCGGTAATAAAGTTTTCGAGTTCGAGTTCGAGTTCTCTTTCTTTCTCTCTCTCTCTCTCTCTCTCTCTCTCTCTCTCTCTCTCTCTCTCTCTCTCTCTCTCTCTCTCTCTCTCTCTCTCTCTATCTCTCTCTCTCTCTCTCCCACTCTCTCTCTCTCTCTCTCTCTCTCTCTCTCTCTCTCTCTCTCTCTCTCTCTCTCTCTCTCTAGCTCTCTCTGTGCAGTTTCTGTCTTATTCTGTACTCGCTCACTCCCTCCACATCCCCCTTCCCCCTTCCCCCTTCCCCTTTCTTGTCCTTCACATCGTGTGGCCTATTTCCAGTCCGCTCAGGGTAGCTAATGATGCTGTGGAACTATTGACGGTGTGCTAATTGCGGTATTCTCTCTCCCACCCTAATTGGCCGACAAGTGGCTCAGTGCTGCTACCCCCGTCTTGTGCTGGACACAGCTGATACTGTGACACAGAGGGTTGGGATGATGAATGCGAGATAGAACAAGAAATTCAGTTGATCCCAGGATCAACACGGGCCGAAACATTGACAATATCAAAGAAACAGGAAGTTGTACACCTGTTGGTACAGGTAAACAAAATAATAGTGTTGATGTGTCCTGTTAAATTGTCTTTTCGGCGTTTGTACATAAATGGGAGATAACAACTATCGCAATATCAAGGAAGAAGATTGTTGTGAAAGTAATGCAATAATGAATAAGAGCTCAATAATGAATAAGACCTATTGGCTTAACAGAAAGGAAGAAGGCTACTCTACCTTTATGGAAGTGATGCAATAATACTGGTATTGGTGACAGAAATATGTTTTCCACCAAGAAACCGATCGATCAACCAAGGAACCAAAAGACAGAGCGAGCGATAGACGTTGCAACAGGTAGGAATGGTATTGTTTTTGGTCTGAATGAGCGTCATACAGTGGCATGTCACAGTGTAGAAGGGAAAGTAGTAAAAGTAGTTATAAATAGAAATGAATGAAATCAAAGTGTATGATGCAAATAACTTTATTTAAAATTATCACTGAGTCACAAAATGATAAAGCAAGAAAGAATACAGTGTTAGTGAAACTGTTGTAAATGGCAAAATGCTGTTGCCATGAATACACATTTGAATGCTAGTAATGTAGCACCAATATATGACCCATTGTCACACTTAAACGAAGCTCTGGCTGACTTTGTTGAGGATGTGGCCAGGTTTCCTGGGAGGGCAGTAGTCAATGTAAAAGACTATTTCTTTGAAAAAACATATACCATCTAAAGAATGGAAGTAGACTTGATCCGACAACATTTGTGTTGGCCATTGTACCAATCATGAAGTACACGATTTTTTGCAGTCACTGTCTTTTCCCCAGTAAATTTTCGAGTCAGGCGGACCTTTGACCCAGTACATTTCCCGGTAACAGCCATGCAATTCCAGGAAGCGCTGTTGTGTTGAGGCCTTGTTAAGGTTAATTTTTTTCCAAAAAATACTTGTTGAAGTTATTATTATTATTATTATTATCATATTATGTTGAAGTAACACGCCGTACAAGCCGTTACGCTGAATGCGTGGAGGTGTCGGGGACGGGGGGGGGGGGGGGGGGGGGGTGGAGAGAGAGTTGACTCTGATATCTATGAGGCCCTGTAAGCGTTACAGACGGTTTCGGTTTCGAAGGAAGGGAGACAAACCACAGCACGTCTTCCACAGGTTGATTTCTTCCCTTCTAGTGCAGGAATAAAAACTATTCATACGCAAATTGTTAGCAGATGTTAAGATTTTAAGTACAACAATGTTAAAATAGATGAATTTTTTCACATAAAAAATACACATGTTATTGTTTGTTTGAAAGACCCTGGTAAAAATAGACAACAAACTTTCAAGTTTGAAAAGAAAGTACTTTTTGTGTTGTCCGTTTGTGATAAAGTTCACCTGTGCTCTACAATGTCTCCGAAACTGACGACTATGTTTTGTACTCATTTACATTGTACAGTGAAGGGTTCGACAGTGGTAGTCTATGAACTCATACACATGTTTTTGTTAGAATTCAAATTCTTGTGACACACTTCTTCTTGTTCATTTCCTGTGCCTGTGATTTGTTTGAGCACATTGTGAGGTATTTGACCACAGACTACAAACGGAAACAAAGAACGAAAAACAAAAATAAAAACATGCACCAGCAATCACAGTCTAGTGCCCTCCAAAGAACACTCGCTGGGGAAAATCAAATTACAAAACTTCGAAAGCACTCACGAGAAACGCGCAAATTCGCAATCACTCCAAGTTCTTATAAAAAAACGCTGGCGCTGGACCCGAGTACTCGTCAGACTGGCTCGCTCCCCCAGTATGAAAGTTTTTGTCTTGTGCACGTGGATTTAAAAAAAAAAATTTTTTTTATTTATTTTACACAATTAAAAAAATTATTAGAGTAAAATAAAACATGAAAACGTTCATAATAAACAATAGTAAACAAGAATTTAAAAAAAAAATATATATATAGACCGCCCATGCCGGGAATCGAACCTTGATCACTTTGGCCATAGACGAATCGCTTTCCACCCGGATCACTTGGATTAAAAAAAAAAAAATAAAAAAAAATTATTTATTTATTTTACACAATTAAAAAAGTTATTAGAGTAAAATAAAACATTAAAACGTTCATAATAAACAATAGTAAACAAGAATTTAAAAAAAAAAATAGACCGCCCATGCCGGGAATCGAACCCGGATCACTTTGGCCATAGACGGACGTGCTACGACAACTTTACTAGAGTTGTGCGCCTTGAATCACTGTGTGTATCTGTCGCTCTCTGTCTTTCAGTCTCACCGAGACCACACACTGCATTGTAGTTTCTTTGCCGAGACCAACGGCGACTTCCTGTCACGTGGTACATACGTCACAGAAATCCCCCATGAACAAAAAATTCTCCACCTGCAAGCTACTTACCCGACGCCAAAGACGAGCCGCTCCAAAGAGAGAGAGAGACAGAGAGAGAGGGATAGAGAGAGATAGGGAAAGATAGAGAGAGAGAGATAGAGAAAGAGAGAGAGAGAACAAAGAACAAGAGAGAGTGAGAAAGAGAGAGAGGGATAGAGAGAGATAGGGAAAGATAAAGAGAGAGAGAAAAAGAGAGAGAGAGACAGAGAGAGAGGGAAAGAGAGAGAGAGAGAGAGAGAGAGAGAGAAAGAGAGAGACTCGGAGAGAGAGGGGGAGAGAGAGAGCGAGAGGGAGAGAGAGAGAGGGAGAGAGAGAGAGAGAGAGAAAGAAAGAGAGAGAGAGAGAGAGAGAGGGAGAGAGAGAGGGAGAGAGAGAGAGGGAGAGAAGATTGAGTACAAAGGAGAGAGAGACAGACAGAGAGAGACGGCGAAAAACAGAGCGACACAGGGATATAGAGAGCTATGAAGTAAGAGAGCAAGAGAAAGGAGGGAGAGAGAATGACAGAGAGGGAGGGGGAAGAGAGAGAGACAGAGAGAGAGAGAGAGAATAATGGATAGCGAGTGAGAGAGATAGGGTGAGGAGAGAGAAGGAGAGAGAGAGGGGGAGGAAAGGAGACAGGAGACAAAGAAGGAAGAAAACAAAAAAGTAGATAGAGAAAAGAAAGAAACAAAGTGGGAAATACAGAGACCGAGAGAGAGAGAGAGAGAGAGCGAGAGAGAGAGAGAGAGAGAGAGAGAGAGAGAGAAAGAGACAGACAGAGAGAGAGACAGAGAGAGAGAGAGAGAGAGAGAGAGAGAGAGAGACAGAGAGAGAGAAAAGCGAGGGAAAGAGAGAAAGAGAAATATGACATTGGAAACTGGACATTGCAAATGTTCATGATACACACGTGCACATGGATGACACAAACAAATATCATATCGATCAAGCTACGGTTATTTGAAAAAAAAATCATCTCACAATAACTGAAGAGGACATAAACAGAGAGATTAAAAGAGAGAGAGAGAGAGAGAGAGAGAGAGAGAGAGAGAGAGAGAGAGAGAGAGAGACAGACAGACAGACAGACAGACAGACAGACAGAAACGGTGTTGGAGACAGACAGAGAGAGGGAGAGACAGATAGAAAAAAAGATAGATCTAACCAAAAGTGCATGGAAGAGCGATATAGGGAGTGAGAGAGATAAAGCAAGAGATAAAGAGTAAACACAAAAACAGACAGAGAGACACATACACAACAAAAATGTTCAAGCAATTTCAAGTGCAAGTGACTACCAGAAACAGGAAAATCATGCATAAATAAATCAGGAGGATAAGAATCTGTATAGGAAGAGTAAGCAATTAATAATAATAACGTAGTAATAAAACTGCGACAGATGCACGTGAGACAGGATGGCGCAGAAGGCTATGGAGGCTGTATGATTAGATTAGTCAACTCAGACAGAGAGAGAGAGAGAGAGAGAGAGAGAGAGAGAGAGAGAGAGAGAGAGAGAGAGAGAGAGAGGGAGGGAGGAGGGGGGAGAAAGAGAGAGAGAGAGAGAGAGAGAGAGAGCGAGAGAGAGAGGATGGAGAGAGACAGATATACAGAGAGAGGAAGAGAAAGAGAGAGATAGGGGGAGGCAGACAGACAGAAAGACTGACAGACTGACAGAGAGAGACACACATGCAGACTGACAAACAGACCGACAGAGACGCAAAGAGAGAAACAGAGAAACAGAGACAGAAGTTAAGAGAGATTTACAGTAAAGGTGTACTATTATTACAGCTGTTTGATGTGATGATCAAGGCAGTAATGTAACAGATGCTGCAGCGGAAGGACTGATAACGACATATATGCGACCCACTGTAGATATTGTAATTATTCAAAGGGTCATGAAATCTTATACCGGCACGGTTGGCCTAGTGGTAAGGCGTCCGCCCCGTGATCGGGAGGTCGTGGGTTCGAACCCCGGCCGGGTCATACCTAAGACTTTAAAATTGGCAATCTAGTGGCTGCTCCGCCTGGCGTCTGGCATTATGGGGTTAGTGCTAGGACTGGTTGGTCCGGTGTCAGAAATAATGTGACTGGGTGAGACATGAAGCCTGTGCTGCGACTTCTGTCTTGTGTGTGGCGCACGTTATATGTCAAAGCAGCACAGCCCTGATATGGCCCTTCGTGGTCGGCTGGGCGTTAAACAAACAAACAAACAAACAAAATGAAATCTTATAAAACTCCGGCGTAGCCTACACATACTTGTGATGTGGCTCTGTCTGATTCGATCCGTTTTTTTGTTTTTTTGTGTGTCAACGGGTATAGGGCAGTACGTTTATCTTGTTTTTGCTTGTTTGTCGTTTGGTTACTTCTTAGATATTCAATTGGTTATAATCTTTTGTAATACATTCATTTTGTCCCAAAAGTACATGCAGTATGCTTGATTTGGTCAAGTTTTGTGAGGTGGTGCTGGTATAATATAGTATCTTCTTGTTGTTTTTGCTTGTTATTATTTTGATCACTGCTGATTTATGTTCATTATTTAAAGGCTTATACTCTTTTTTTCGGGTTGAAGCACATAGACAAATATTGTGTTGGTTACTTTTTACCTTTTCTGAGTTTTGGTTTTCTTTTTAAGATTGTGTTTATGTTTGGTTATTCGTATTATGAAATGCATAATGTACGTATGCGATGCCCTTGGTGTGTTTTGCTTTCTAATTTGTTTTATATTCTTCTTGCTCATGTGTGAGCCAGCGGATTTGTTCGTTTGTGTGCTGTGTGGTCTGTGATCGTTTCTGTGTATATTTCCTTTTCCTGTCTGGCTGTCTGGCTAGCTGGCTGATAGATTTAGCTGTCGAGGGATGTCCGTGTACCTGTCTATAAAACTGTCAATCTATAGTTAGATTACTGTTGTTCTATCTTTCTATAATTACATATTTCTAATCTTGCTGCATGGGTGTGATTTTCCATATCTCGAACCACTAGCGAAAAGAAAAGACACACCAAACTTTCACTTCAACTCATTTGTCCAGTATGCGGCCCAGCTTTAAGAAAAACACGAAACAAAGCAACACACACACACACACACACACGCACACACACACACACACACACACACACAAACTCACACAAACACACACACACACTCACACAAACACACACACACACACACTCACACACACACACACACACACACACACACACACTTATCTCCCCCCCAAAAAAAAAAAAAAAAAAAAAAAGACACCAAGACTGAACGACAACGGGCCGAATCATGCACGCTGCAAGTTAGAACTCCGTACGTGACTGTAGCAGGTTGGGGAGGAAAACTAGCGAGGACTTTGAAGGCACTTTCCCAAAACGCCCTGCTTGAAGCGTCCCTCGGCGCGTGTCGTCTGTAGGCCTTGTACCGGGAAATCAACTCTTGCTCGCACTCAGCTGACATCACATACTATGACTTGACCACTTTTTGTCGTTTCACTAATGCACAGTACACTTTTTTTTTTAGGGGGGGGGGGGGGGCGAGGGGGATAGGCTTGATGAAGAGAATTGGAAAGTGTGTGTGTGTGTGTGTGTGTTTGTGTGTGTGTGTGTGTCTGTGTCTGTGTCTGTGTCTGCGACTGTACATGTGTTGTTCTATTCGTTTTCTGTAACTGCCATTACGTTAATGGCCGCTTTACTACTATTATTTCCTCGCCGATTGGGCCTAATCAGTGATGGTTAGTTTTTGTTTTTTGGGTTGTGTTTTTCCTGTGTTACTCAGGCATTGAACAAGAATGCCCGCCTTATTTTCCTTCCTTGGCCTGCTCATTGCTTAACTGGAGTGTTTGTTAAATACGCAATCAAATGCCGACATTGCTTGAAAGAACACACGGACACTATAGGATAATGAGGACATTATTATCTCAGTGTAAACCTGAAGGCAGCATTAATTTAATCACGAGTTATGATACTCAGCTTTTTTCTCTCCTAATTTTCGTATGGAGACTATCGGCGGCAGGTGAAACAAATATTTGTCTTTTAAAAATATGGAGAAAAAAAGGGTTCACTGACAGACAGACAGACAGACAGACAGACAGACAGACAGACAGACAGACAGACAGACAGACAGACAGACAGACAGACAGACAGACAGACAGACAGACAGACAGACAGACAGACAACAACAACAACAACTACTATTTTTACTTCAACAACAACAACAACAACAGCCCCCTCCACCAAACACACCCAAACACCACCAACATCACCACACACACAAACACAAATAGGTGAGAGACTTATAAACCTGTCTGTTCTTCGTTCAAAACATGTGCGTTTCTTTTCTCAAAAGCAAGAGAGATAAAGCTGTATTTCCTCGTTTAAAACTAATTTTTAGCTTTCCCCACAAGCAAGTGACACAAGCCTGTATTTACCCGTTTAAAACCAATTCTTTTCTCTCATCAAAAGCAAGAGAGATAAACCCTGTATTTCTCCGGTCAAAACCAATGCGTTTCTCTCACGGTCTGGAATAGCAGCTAGCATCTGCTGAAGGGACATTAAACCCCAAAAACTAACTCGCCAAAAGCAAGTGACATAAGCCTGTATTTCCCCGGTCAAAACCAATGCGTTTCTCTCGTCAAAAGCAATCTGAGTCGTACTAGCTGAGATTGACAGACAGGTAGGGGCGGAAAGCTGTATAAGTCTATAATACTGTCTCCCACAGCTGCTACATACTTTTCTGATTTCCCTACATCGATCCAGAGAACTGGCAACGAAAAAGGTTCACAAGTACACACCGTGTGCCGCAGTTTCGTTTAAGGCCATAGTCGCCAGTTGCAGAAGTATGTCTTATTTTCGTCACTCAAAAAGGAGAAAGGGTTATTCATGACAAGTTTTAGTCAAAATCA
>NC_090257.1:11321958-11329458 GCF_037325665.1 Littorina saxatilis | reverse complement strand
GGGTCCAGCGGACCATATAGGCCAAATCAGGACCCCAAGCACGGACATATGTCGCTTAATTTGTTAGATGCACAATCACTTTGCCGAAGTCTTAGTATGTATCTATGTATTTCACGTATTTCTCAAGATGTCGCCTTGTTGATAAACTGATCAAAGTCATCAATCGCGCGTTGCATACAAACTACGTCCCAACTCCCTGTCCTATTCGCGTCCAACAAGGGTTATGATTTGTGACAGGTTAAAATTGCCGTTTTAAGTTAAAACGTCAACAAGTTTCTTTCATGAGAGCTTTGAAGACGCTCTTTAAGATCTGAGGAAAAGAAAATGCGAGCTTTGAGGGCGGCGCTTTTGGTTCTTTCTTTGTTGGGCGTTGACATGCTCGTCGCGTTCATATTCTTTTCTTCCCTGAGTGTATAATTATGAATGTTAAACTTCAGTTTTAAAGTATTGACCTGCGTATAGATCATGTAGTAAGATCGTGTAGTTCCTGTTGATTTCTCTGTATAGAACGTACATGTGATACTTATTTCTTTGTGTTAAGGTTTGGTTTGTTGTTGTCGTTGCTGTTGTGGTGGTGGTTGTTGTTGTGTTGTTCTTAAGTGTGTTTTTGGGTGATCTATGTGTATGTATGTATATATGTATATATATGCATGTATGTATGCATGTATGTATCTTTCTTCCAATCTATCTATCTATCTATCTATCTATCTTTCTTTCTATATATATCTAGCTATCTATATATCTCTATATATATGTATCAGTATATCTATCTATCTATTTATCTAATCATATATCTTTCGGTGCTTTCTTTCTATCTATCTATCTATCTATCTATTTATCTATCTATCTTTGTAACAGTATGTCTGTCTGTCTTTGTCTGTCTTTCTGTCTCTATAAGTATCTCCTCTTGTCGTATCTGTACTTCTGTTCTCTCTTTCTCTTTTTAAAAATGTATCTGGCCTTTATTGATTTCGTCCTTCTCCACCTCTCTCTATCTTTCTCTTTCTTTCTTTCTCTCTCTCTCTCTCTCTCTCTCTCTCTCTCTCTCTCTCTCTCTCTCTCTCTCTCTCTCTCTCTCTCTCTCTCTCTCTCTCTCTCTCTCTCTCTCTCTCTCTCTCTCCCCCCCCACCTATTCCCCAAATGTCTCCGGCACAGCCAGTAACACCGACAAGGAAAACAAAGTCGTGAACGTCCACTAATGTATTTTGCCTGCTTTGCGACAGACCATCACCAAGCCAGGTCAACCGTATACAAAGACATTATTTTACCCGATTATTCACGGGTACCACAACTGACCAGGGTGGCTAGCTACCCAAAAGTCTTCCACTGCGCACACCACCTGCCGTCCACCCGTAATTGGTTCTTCCCCCACCCCCTCTCCTGTCCAACCCCTTCCCTGCAGTCCAGTATTTATACCCCATTTCTAATTGGATCTTTGTCAGAGTGGGGTCAGTCCACACTGCAGGGGTCGAAATAAGAATTGATTGAGTTAATTGACTTGTAATGCGTGTGATTACTGTGTGTGGCAACTATAGATTAGTGTAGATGGTTAGCGTTGATAGGTTTTGTTTGTAATGGTTGTGTGGTTATGTGGCTGGCTGGTTGGTTGGTTTATTGCTTGGTTGGTTTGTTGCTTGGTGAGGTGGTTGGTTGATCAGTTGCCTCTTCTTATTCTTCTTTTTGGTGGATGTAATCTAAATGTTTCATGAACTTTATTGTTAGATATTATCATTGATAACTTGATTTGTCGACTGGTAAACTCCATAGATAGGCGGTTCGATTTATAAAGGCTGTTTGATTGTCTAATTTCCTGTCCTTCAGTGACACACATAACTAACAAATAGCACTACCTTAAAATGATAATTCCCTTTTATTTTAGCTGTTGATCTTATTGTAAACGACATCCCATCCCAGGAAACCTCCCTCCTTTTTGGCGTTCCCCAGGGCTCTGTGCTCGGGCCCGTGCTGTTCATCATGTACACCTCCCCTCTGACTGACCTCGTCGACAGACATTCCGTTTCCCACGAAATGTTTGCTGACGACACTCAGCTTCAGAACTCAGCGACTCCCTCAGAATACGACCAGATGACCACCTCCCTTCAGTCTTGCATTGCTGACGTTGAACTCTGGATGTCCACTAACAAGCTTAAACTTAACTGTGACAAAACAGAAGCCATTCGTTTCACCAAATCCTCCTTCTCCTCCTCTCTCTCTCTCTCTCCCTCCTTCTATCACTTTAGGCAGCAGCACTATTGAATTCTCAGACTCCGACCGTGATCTTGGCATCTTTCTTGATAGCGATCTCTCCATGAAACACCATGTTATGAAAGTCTGTCAGTCCGCTTACATCGAGCTTAAGAGAATAGGTTCTATCCGCCCATACCTTACCGAAGATGCCACCAAGACCCTTGTTTCCTCCTACATTCTTTCTCGATTAGACTACGGAAATTCTGTTCTCATTGGCTGTCCTCAGTCTGTCATCCATCCTTTGCAGCGCGTTCAAAATTCTGCAGCCCGGCTTGTCTGCAAAGCCCCTCGGTCCCAGTCCTGTTCCCCCTTGCTTAAGAAACTTCATTAGAGCTGTAGAGCTGTAGAGCTGAGAATCCAATATAAGTGCTGCTGTATCTGCTACAAAATAATATCTGGCTCAGCTCCATCCTACCTGTCTGACCTGTTCACACTCTATACACCCTCACGATCCCTCCGCTCCTCTGTAGACACTAGAATATTCCGTCTATCTTCTTTTAGTCGCAAACAGCACGGTCAGAGAGCCTTCTCCCACTCTGCTGCCGTTGCGTGGAACTCTCTCCCTTACTCTATCCGACACTGCCAAACATTTTGTTCCTTCAAATCAAACCTTAAAACACACTTCTTCACACAGTATTTTGATTAATTTTTATTTCAATATGGTGCATTTTTGATCAGGTGTTTGAATGTTTGAATGTTTTGCCTGTGTTAGTATGCTTGCAGCTTGTATTGATGTAGTGTTTCGTTGTTCACTTGTGTGCTGAATGCTGCTGCACATGCTTGTTTGCTTTGCTTTGTATGTATACGTATGGGGTATTTTTTCATTGTAAAGCGCTTAGAGAACGTAAAGCGCTCTATAAATCTCCCATATTATTATTATTATTATTATTATTATTATTATTATTATTATTATTATTATTATTATTATTATTATTATTATTATTATTATTATTATTATTATTATTATTATTTAAGTTATTGAGACATCCCAGTGCACTAAGGGATTTATAGAGCAAATCGAGAAAATTCATTATTGAACGAAGCGCATAGCGCTGAGTTCAATAATTATTTTCGAGATTTGCTTTATAAATCCCTTAGTGCACTGGGATTGTTTCAATAACGATATTGTCAGTACCGCCATAGAAAAAAGAAGATTCCAAACGCACATTTTGCAATGCGCATTTGAATAGGCATAACTGTGTGGTCAGGTCGTGCACAGTAAAGATCTACTTTTGTGTGGGGTGTCTCAAGTGTGTCGTGCTTTCGTCACACGCATTTTAATTTCTGTTGGTAAATTCCAGTGTAGCGTTAATCTGAACAGTGATGATCTTTCAGAGAGACCTCATTTGAACTCGGAGAAAGGCTCTTCATTATTTGCGATTCGAAACCTCCAGTCGAGCTTCGACGGATTGACTATGCGGAGTGACTCCCCTTGAATTGACTCAAAGCGGGACTCGACGGTTCGCACATTTTCAAAACAAATGTGGCATATTTCTCGTGTTCTATCTTCACTCATCGGGGAGTCTGATACTAAATATGAACGGTAAGAATGCTCTGAACCCTACACGTATTATATCCCCATCGTTTTTTCGTTCACATTTGCCCAACATGTTAATTTGCTGAGCGGGGTTAATGTCGTCTGCTAGGCTACCTGCCAACCTGGGCAATGGAACGACTGCAGTCTGCACTGAGTCTGTACGCATGAGGCAGGCTGCTAATAAATCTTATATATGGTAAGAACGTTCTGAACCTTACACGTTTTCGATTACGATTGTTCTTGCTTTGAAATAATAATTCTGAAACCATTCATTTACTGAACTGATGTAGTCGTATTTCTGTGTTGTCTGCTACAGAGTCGATCGAGTCAGTCTTCCAAACTGGTCTAGCTGGTACGTTATCGGAATAACACTTGTGTTTTCTGTTAGCCGCTGGGAATTGTATACTAACTCATCATTTGGTAATGTGGATGATAAGCTACATGCCACTAACACGGCATATGAGAAGAATCTATGCAAGTCGGCGAAAATTAGATGAAACACAGCGGCTTCTATTTTTTTAGATCACTGGCACTGGCACTGGCACAGGCACATGCAATCTGTCAGAAAAAAACCCACTTCTGCTTTAATTGAGAAGCAGGGAATTTATGGTCATTTGGTATTGTGGAGAATATAAGCTACATGTCATTAATTAATTCTGAGGATGAGAGCACAGTCTTGCTTAGGCAAAGGGCGCAAGAATACGCTCTGTGGAAAAGTTAGCGCACTCCAAGAGTGCGCTAACAGTTTTAGCGCATCGCCATTAGCCAATCAACTGGTTCACATCAGTCATGTGACACCAGTACTTACTGACAATTATTATTATTATTATTATTATTATTATTATTATTATTATTCATGTGTATAGCCAGATCAGCGTCAAAAAGTCATCACGCTTTCAAACAAGTTAGCAGCATGTTCATTTTAATGGTGTTTTTTGTGTGTGTTGTCTAATTTCTTGTTGGTTTGATTTATGATTCTTATGTAACAGCATCTAACTATTTCTCTGGGTTGTTCGCTTAAATCGACGGAAATATAAACAAAAACATGTTTTGATACATGTATACGACAAGGTGAACAGTAGTAAGACTAAGAACGAACATCTTAACTAGCCACAACACTGAGCCATCGCGGAACGCTTGATGGGCGGCTCAGGCACCAAGGGAGGTCACTCCCGCCGACCAGGAGTAATCAATTATGATCGTGACAAATCTAACGCGTCGCTAATTGCTCGCTGGCCCCTCGCGGCTAATGAATATTCATGACTTCTCACGGCTTTTCTCCTTCTTTTTATTCTATTTTCTTTTATTCTTATTAGCTTTCTTTTTTGACTGCAAACAAGAGGAGGGCATGGGGCTACCCCACTCTGTGTTAAGAATTGATACCCATCCGGAATCTCTGTTTTGTGAGCAGATTAGAGACGGGTGAAAGGAAAGCCACTCTTTTCTCATTGATTCTCTGGACTTCTTTTCTCTCTCCCTGTCTCCCCGCGTTGGTATGTGACGTTTAATTAGTTTGCTGTATCAATAACTTTTCAGGGGACTGATATTATGGTCGGGTTGTCGAATGTTGTGCGATGAAACAGACACCACAAAAAAGTCAATGTGCGTGAGAGTGTGTTTGTGTATGTGTGATGGGGGTGGGTATGGAGTGGAGGAATGTGGGGAGGAAAGAATGAGTTACCGTGTGTTTGTGTGTGTGTGTGTGTGTGTGTGTGTGTGTGTATGTGTGTGTGTGCGTGCGTCTGTGTGTGTGTGTGTGCGTGCGTCTGTGTGTGTGTTTGTGTGTGTGTGTGTTTGTGTGTGTGTGTTGGTGTGTGCATAGACCTATATTAGGTCCCTGGTGTGTGTGTGTGTGTATGTGTGTGTGTGCGTGCGTCTGTGTGTGTGTTTGTGTGTGTATGTGTGTGTGCGTGCGCGCGCGCGTGCGTTTGTGTGTGTGCGTGTGTGTGTGTGTGTATGCGTGTGTGTGTGTGTGTGTGTGAGAGTATGTGTGTGTGTGTGAGTATGTGTGTGAGAGTATGTGTGTGTGTGGTTTGTAAAATATATAAAAGCCCGCACAGATTAACGACCCGGTTCGTTTACACAAGAAAGAAGGTATTTAACTATTATTCTGTGAAGAAAACACCATTCTCGAAAAGACGGATTTATCAGTAATTCGACCACTCACTATATGTCTGCATTGCTTATGGTTTTACCCTTACATGCCTCAGAACTGTTAACATGATCAATCTCTTTACACAGCGCCGTTAATGATTTTTGGCGGGAAAGAAGACTTTTCCGGCGTGTATCATTAACATATTGGCTTTCACAATGTACAGGAAATGTTCAACGGTTTTAAGCGAACTCACATTAGCAGTTCAACGTTATGTATGCTGAAAGAAAGCTGATAGGATGAAACAGACTACTGATGTGTATAATAAACTTGATAATGTCATCACAAAAACAAGATGATCAGTAAAAACAGTTGCGTGATATAAGACATGACATTTATTCTACTGTAGCTGGCTCGATTAAACCTGTGTAAGAAGGTACGCCCATTTAAAACAAAAGAACAAGTTAACAAACACTCACATCTAACACACAAACCACGCTCACACACACACACACACACACTCACGCACGCACTCACGCATGCACGCACGCACAAACACACAACACACATGCAAACACACACACACACACACACACACACACACACACACACACACACACACACACACACACACACACACACACACACAAAACGTTTAGTGCAAAATGGGCAAAAATAAGTTATGGAACAAGTTTGAGTAGGGGAGAGGGGGGATTCAGAGGGTAATGTACGGTAGCTCACACTAGCGAACCTCCCTGGGGGGAAAGACGAAAGCAAAAACAAGAAGAAAGAAATCATACGAACAAACAGCCACCGTCACGCCGAAACAAAAGAAAAATGAAGTAGGCTACGGCGTGAACGAGGGAGAAAAAAAATGGAATGGATTGAGAAAGAGTGTTAACGTTGATTGCTGTGCTCGCAATCTTCCCCCGGCCAAGACAAAAGGTCTGACCTCGCGTCATTGTGCCGCCATATTTGTTTCCATTTAGCGCGGTGCTCACCAGTCAGTTTCACCACAATGGCGGCGAGGGAAAGTAAATCAAAACTGTCAGGGCGCTGCTTTTGTGCCTCAACAATGCATGTTCTATCGCTTTTTTCCTGCAGGATACATTTAACGCTTGGCAGGTTCCATTATTTTTTTCTCACGCAGGAAGATGCACGTTTAGACAGAAAGGGAGACAGCATAGCGAGGTGGAAGTAGGCGACAGGTAAGCCACCGCGCTTTTTTGACGAGGTCGTTGAATATTTGTTCAATACAGATTACCATTCTGTTCGCTCTGGCTTGTGTCAACAAACGGCGTATCCTCAAAGGGGTCGAGTACTCATTCAGCGCAGCAATCAAGCGAAACGCTATGCGGAAAGTGTTTAGGAACAGGCTAAGTAATAATGTTACTGACCTCGACTCGACAGCAAAGTAAGGTGAGGGCAGTTTAAGTGAGGATGATATTGCGTCTATGAGTCATCTTTTCTACCTGTATTAGACGGCGTAAAGTATCATGCCGGTTTTTGATTGATTTATTCATTGGAGCTGGTATGTAGTGGTTTTTTTGTCGACTTCTATCACCCTCAGTTACTGATGTTTGATAGACATGATTGGATTTTTTTCTTTTTTGCTGGGGTTATA
>NC_090257.1:11296958-11319458 GCF_037325665.1 Littorina saxatilis | reverse complement strand
TGTAGACAAATAAATTTGTTCAGGATTCACACGCTTTTAATTTTTTCTTCTTCTTTTATTCGTGTACATTTGTTCTGTTCCTGAGTCCCTTAAATTGTTCTCTTGGTTCTATATATTAGCGACATAGAGCGACTGAGGTAGAACGAGAGGTGCCGCAAAAAAAAACAAAAAAAAATGCCTACCGTGAAAGCGATGTTTTTGGAGAAAAACGGTACGGTTTCAAGAAAAAAAGTGATGGAACCATCACTTTGTAAAATATAGTACTAAACGTATATCAGAGCGTACACACACACGCACGCACGCACGCACGCACGCACACACACACACACACACACACACACACACACACACACACACACACTAGTAAGATCCGCCCCCATTAACCCTCCCCCACCCCCACCTTCCAAGACACATTCAGAGCGAGGTAAGGGAGCTAATAATCCCAGCGAAGAGGGTAGGTAATTTATGAATCGGTAAACTGTCGTGCAATGATCCCAGGCCGACCAGTGGCAAATTTATCTTTCTGCGCTTGTCGCGAGCGGCGAGATAGTCCGGAGGGTTTGGGGCCTAAAGATCTTGGTACCTAAATCTAGAGAGAGGAAACGGGTGCCGGGTGTAATGTTTGTGCTTTTAATTAAGTCCCAAGTGCAGTCAGTGCTTCAGTGATACTATTTTTTGTGTAATACTTGTTGCTGGAGTTTAACGCTTTTGTCTTTGGGAAAGGGAGATTTCAAGTGGTATTATATTAGAATATGTACGTGTGAACGTGTGTGTGTGTGTGTGTGTGTGTGTGTGTGTGTGTGTGTGTGTGTGTGTGTGTGTCTGTGTCTGTGTGTCTGTGTGTATGCGTGTTTGTGTGTATGTGTGTGTATGTGTGTGTCTGTGTGTCTGTGTATGTGTGCGTGTGTGTGTGTATGTGTGTGTGTGTGTGTGTGTGTGTGTGTGTGTGTGTGTTTGAATGTTAGCGTGCCTAACTGCCCCAGCCTGTCTACCTCCATGCATGCGAAGTGTGCGTACGAGCTTGCGCGCGTGTATGCATATCGCATGAATAGGTAACATTATTAAGGCTTCAAGTGTTTTAGAAGCTTACATAATCTATCTTTCACCTGGGCTGATCAATGCGTCCTTAAATTGAGAGCAGCGCCTTCAAACCGTCGTGCACTGTACACCATTTCTCTAGTATCTGTATAGCTTACGACATTAGAGGGCCAAATAATCAGACGACTGTGTACCAGCGAATGTTGTTGTTAAGGAAAACAGAACCGATGATGGTATGCTTTTAAACTCTTAAAATATATTGTTAAAAAGGAAAAAAATAACCTAATGAAATCGAACTGTGGAAAGCAAATCTGAGTACCATGCAGAGCCGATAGCATTCCTGACACTCACAATGAAAATATGTCTTCCTAAGAATTTAAGAAGGCGGACCCATGCTTTAATTTTTACAGAAAAATGTAAAGCAAAGCCGACTGTGACATTTTTTAAATCTTTTTGAGGTCTAAAGCTTCCAGCTTACATGCACTTCAAAATAAGTCCACGTGTGATTTTGATTTCGGTTCTCCTTTATAACATCAGGTAGCAAGTCTGTTAATCTGCAGTCTCGGAATTATGCACCTCCTTTAGCCGCTTCAGAAACGCACAAGCCGGCCATAACTTTGCTTATCTGTGTCGAACATTTCACTCTGCTCCGGCCAAGGCTTGGCTGGCCGTTAGTTTCAAGCTCAAGACACGAAGGTGTTTATCTACGGAGAGTCATGGCGGAGACGGTTGTCAGGAAACGATCCAATAACCTCCACGGCCTTAAAACTTGTTGCTCTGAAGGACAGGGCTGAATTAGCTGTAGCTGGTGGTCTTCGTGGCAAGTGTTGAGGGAAATTTTACCTGTTGCTTGTGGTTCTCAGTCTGTGTCAATGTCACGGAGAAATCAGCTGGAATTTCGATACGGAATTCCTCACGGGACTATGTATGAAATATGTGAATAAAAATGTAAGACATGCCGAATGCACAATCACATTACGTCTGTGCTTACTGAGCCACAGAGGAGCTCAGATTCTTCTGACATGGTTTCTTTCCTCTGAAAATGCATACCGACCATTTAATCATGGGGCAATTTTTTTTTTTTTTTTTGTCAAAGGATATTCTACCTATCCAACGTCATCCGTCAAGGCATCGTTTTCTCGTTTACCTGTGTTGTTAATCAAGCAATGAAATAACATTCACAACATGCACAATGAAATCGGTATAACTGCTGTAGTTAGTCAGTCACAGAGCAGTTCATTATTGTTTCTTGGAATTATTTTTTTTTAACCGCACCTACTGCCTGATCATTGTTCATTTGTTTTTGTCTACGGAGACCAAACTTGAGTCTTTTTGTCTCTCTCGTGCAAATGGCGACAGGACACAAACAGAAAGCAGGAAAGCATCAAAGATGGTACCCATGATAAGAGGCGCACCTGTATTATCTTCGTTTCCCCCCCCCCCCCCCCCTGCATTTTTATTTTTTATTTTCATACAAAGCCGGGTTTTCCCGTGTAACATGCCCCTAATGGCTTTGCCGTGAGGGCGTAAAACTTACATTTTCTCTCTTCATCTTCGTTCTGTTTCTGCTTCACTTAGTCACGAAGAAGTTACACGGATAGAGTTTCGTTTAGATTTGTAAAGGTACCCTTCTCGTCGTTTACGCCAATTTGTAAATCATGAAAGAGTCGTCCAGAGCTTGACCACTGATAGGAGTATCCTTCCACTCAGACATACACAACAATAACAACAACAACAACAACAACAACAACAACAACAACAACTACTACTACTACTACTACTACTACTACTACTACTACTACTACTACTACTACTACTACTACTACTACTACTACTACTACTACTACTACTACTACTACTACTACTACTACTACTACTACTACTACTACTACTGCTACTACTACTACTACAACAACTACTACAACAACAACAACAACAACAACACTTTAGAGAATAGTGTCTATTTCTACCGTCTCTACACATTTACAACAACAACAACAACAACACTTTAGAGAATAGTGTCTATTTCTACCGTCTCTACACATTTACCTCCCCCCCCCCCCCTTCCCACCTCCCACCCCCCCTCCCAACCCCCCTCCGCTCCCGACCCCATCAGCCCTCTCTCCCGAATACATCCCCCTTCCAACCCACCTCCACCCAACCCCCCGACCCCCTCCTTCTCCTCCTGTCTCTATAGCCATCCCAACCCCCGTGTTTAGCTATCACCGACATGACACGCTGAAACTAATGACCCAGAGCAGGAAATAATGTGGAAAAAAGAAAAGCGCACTTTAACAAAGCTTTCGTTGTAATCTACACCATTAAAATAAGGTTTAAACCCGTTCTTGTGGGATATTGTTTTTACAATGACAAATGGGCCTGTCAAGACGGAATCTCCTTCGACAAAAAAGAATGCCCCGTGATTAGATCCGTCGTCGGTGTGCATTTTTGAAAAATAATCTTGGCGAGAAAATAAGCTTCTCTGAAAATAGTTGTGGCTCAGTTAGTGCAGAAGTTATGTAAGGTGTGCATTCTGCATGTTGTGTGTCTTGTGGTTACTTCGTTAAACAAAAGGGAAGCAGAATACACAAGGTCACACGGAATCACCTTAGACAAAAAAATGAATGCCCCGTGATTAGATCGTCGGTGTGCATTTTTGGAAAATAATCTTGGCGAGAAAATAAGCTTCTCTGTATATAGTTGTGGCTCAGTTAGTGCAGCAGTTATGTAAGGTGTGCATTCTGGATGTTGTGGGTCACACGGAATCACCTTAGACAAAAAAAGAATGCCCCGTGATTAGATCATCGGCGAGCATTTTTGGAAAATAATCTTGGCGATAAAATAAGCTTCTCTATAGTTGTTGCTCAGTTAGTACAGAAATTGTGTAAGTTGTACAGTCTGCATGTTGTGACTTGCACGTAAGCCTATAGTCGGTATTTCTTTAAAGAATGTAGAGGCAGTACACACAAGGTCGTGGGCAGGATCCCTTTAGGCAAAAGGAATGTCCCATGATCAAAACTTCTGTGTGTATTTTTGGAGCAAATGAGTTTCTCCAGTTCTAGTTGTAGCCGCTCAGTAAAATTCATCAGTTATGTATGTAAGGTGTACGTTCTGCATGCTGTGTGCCTTGTCTTAAGTCGTTTAAAGAAAATAAGAGCTTAAATTTCTTCCCGTTTAAACCATTTTGTAAATCAACATTTTGTCAATCAGGCTTTACCGCGGGACAAGTTCATCTGTCCGGTTCGACATACCTGAGACCAATGCTCGTAAACCAACACTCTTCAACCTCGCGACTTTCTGTACAGATATATAGGGAAGTGATTGTTCATACTTGTTATGATTGGTGAGAGTGTTAGCTGTGCATGTTTGTATATATATATAGTGTGTATTGCATATATGATTATTGTGTGAACAGTAGGCTACATGTGGTGATTTGTGTCTGTATGATTAATTTGTTTTATGTAGGTTGTACTTTTAATTGTTCTATTCTGTATAGACTATTTAGCTGACTAGACACAACAGATTGCTGCTCGGTGTGCTGTTTTGTCATTCTAAACCAACGCATTGTTCGCAAAGATTTAAACGATGTAGGCTACACCCCACAACGTTTTCTTCTAATCTTAAAATAATAATGACCAAAATCCAAACAGTAATACTGCGTAGCAGCACGTAATGCAACACGTTTTCTTACCCCATAAGCAAACGAATATAAATTAAAGAAAAACCTACCAACCGACCAAACAAACAAACTACAAAAGAAAAAACAAACATAAATGCTGAAAAAATAAATAAGTTAATAAATAAAGCTAAACACGGATGCATGGTTGCACAGCAGACGATCAATATCAACGCCGTCATGTTCTGTGATGTACCCGGAGTATTAGATATCGTGCTCTGATCTTACCCGCAATATATCCCCCCCTGTAATATTGCACCCCGGATGTCTGGGCACAGGCGCACGATGTTACTTTTTTTACGACAAGGTGGGAACAGAGAAAACATAAAACAAAATAACTAGAACTAAACAAACAAAAACACATTGCTGTTCCTATGGACTTCGTGATACCAAACAAGGAAAGTGAAAGAAGAATATTTCATTGAAGCCACTGTTGGATCTTTGAATTCACAATTTGTAAATCTACTCCCTTTTTCCCACGCTTTCTCCATTGGTCTCTTCACAAGGTTTTCAAAGTTAATCAACAGTTTGTTAAGATCCCTGTTTTTCAGTCGTAATTTCCTCGGTTAATCAACCTTTGTTTTAAAATCCGCCATTTTAACATTCAGTCCCTGTCAGCAACATGTATTTTTTTCTTCAAATGGTCACTTCATAAAATTCGTAAGTTAACATCCAGTTTTAAGATCTCTCTGTTTTAGGACGGAATTGTCTTGAATGTTTGAAGTCGAAGACAGAGTGTAGCAGGCTTTTACCTGGGATAGGACCATCCTTCCATACTGGGTGCAGACCTGGGAACACATACGATTTCGCCGTATTTTGTACGCATGACTGTCGAGAATACGATCTGTACGGTCAGTGGGAAAAAAATACGTTGAGAAAAATTCCTAGACTACTTTTCTTCACAAGCCCATCCCGAAGCCGATCCAGTATTTTGACGCATACATGATTACAGTTTTTGTCAGTCAACATTGAAAAAAGCATTTGTTTGAAATGTATAGGTAAACTTAATTAACGCTGTGACGGACGCGTGTGAAGCATGTTTTAATCATGGATGTTCAAATGCTGTTTGGAGTACGCTCATTTTTTTCTGAAAATACACCAAGTTTGTTTAAGAATACTTTAAGTGCAAAACAGGAGTTCTCAGGTCTGTGGTTGGTCCAGTGTCAGAATAATGTGACTGGGTGAGACATGAAGCCTGTGCTGCGACTTCTGTCTTGTGTGTGGCGCACGTTAAATGTCAAAGCAGCACCGCCCTGCTATCACCCTTCGTGGTGGACTGGGCGTTAAGCAAACAAACAAACAAACAAACAAAAAACCATCCTTCCATCTCGTACAAAAACGAACACCGTGAGATTTTATTTGAATTAATGTTGTGATTTTTTAAGCAATTAATTCATGAAAACAGTCCACCCCTACACATTAAGCAGTCTGAGTGTTCAATTTGACCATGCAACTAGAGGGCTGGTCTTGTCTCGTGTAAAAGGCTTGCCGGATCTGGGATGGCGAGGAGTGTGCCGTTGAGTGCCATATTATCTTCAGACGGTCTCATTTAATATAAACGTCTCAAATCAGCACCAAGTTTTCAGATTTGTTTTCTCTCGTAAGACGTAATTATTCCATATCATTGTTTGAGGTTCAAAAGAAGACCAAAACGACCTCCGTAGTTTGGTCAGCGCAGAGAAGTTTCAGAACATCAAACGCTGCGCTAGCTACTTTCATCTTTTTACATGTCTCTATCGTTCTTTCTCTCTCTCTCTCTCCCCCCCCCCCCCCCCCCCTCCCTCTTTCCCCTGCTAGTTTTGTCTTGTTCTTTGCTTGGTTTGCTTTTATTCTAATTCTGATCCTGATAGTTCTATAGTATATTAGTACTGTTATGCCCGACATCATAATTGTGTTATTCTCCAACTGCGTATAGGGCACGAAATATAAGCGTTCGCTTGAGTTCGTGTCCCTATATTGTTTCTCGTTTTATTATTATTGTATCATGTTCAATTGAATAAAACCTTGTTTGAACCAAACGCCGTGTGTGTGTGTGTGTGTGTGTGTGTGTGTGTGTGTGTGTGTGTGTGTGTGTGTGTGTGTGTGTGTGTGTGCGTGTGAGTGTGAGTGTGAGTGTGTATGTATGTGTGTGTGTGTGTGTGTGTTGTGTGATATTTGTCCGCACCATTGTTGCTATAGTTCTCGTTGTCTTTGTTCTTGTTTTCATTTGTTTAAATATCATGCATTTACAATATCGTCCGCCACATTACTCGTTTGTTTCTAAGAGCACATTTATACGTTTATCTTGTCGTGCTCCTTTATCATAACATTCAATTATAGCTCTGTATTTATGCAACTGAATAAAAGCTGATTAAAACCAAACCAAACGCTGCATGAATCAGACGCCTGTGCTACCTGAGTTGTGTACCTGCCTGCTATCGATCACAGCTAAAGATTGCACAGGACCTCCGCTGATCCAGAGGCATCGGTAATGAGGCGTGACTGTGCTCGGGAGGATATTAGCGAAGAAGTGATAAGTTGCAGGAACCGAACCTTACCGCATCTGTACGTGTTTGCAGAATTTAAATAAAAAAACACAAGCGAAAAGGTTCATGCAGGACGAAGTATTTTTCGGTGAAAGATTTTGCTTTGATGTTGGAGGTGGGGGTGAGAGGGGAGGGGGGTTGGGGGTTGGGAGGGGAGTATAGATGATTGGTTGGTTTTAAAAAGGAGGGAGTGATGGGGGAAGGGAGGTGTGTGGATGACAGAGGCGGTGTGCGTGTGTGCGTACGTTCGTGCGCGCGCGCGCGAATGTATGTCTGTCTGTCTGTCTGTCTGTCTGTCTGTCTGTCTGTCTGTCTGTGTATGCGTTCGTGCGTGCGTGCGTGAGTCCGTGCCCTCGTTTGTCTGTCTGTCGGTTTGTCTGTCTGTCTGTCTGTCTGAATGTCTGAATGTCTGTCCGTCCTTCTGTTTGTCTGTCTGTCGGTTTGTCTGTCTGTCTGTCTGTCTGTCTGTCTGTCTGTCTGTCTGTCTGAATGTCTGTCCGTCCGTCCTTCTGTCTGTCTGTCTGTCGGTTTGTCTGTCTGTCTGTCTGTCTGTCTGTCTGTCTGTCTGTCTGTCCGTCTGCCTGTCTGTCTGTCTGTTTGTCTGTCCGTCCGTCCTTCTGTTTGTCTGTCTGTCGGTTTGTCTGTCTGTCTGTCGGTTTGTCTGTCTGTCTGTCTGTCTGTCTGAATGTCTGCCCGTCCGTCAATCTGTTTGTCTGTCTGTCTGTTTGTCTGTCTGTCTGTCTGTCTGTCTGTCCGTCCGTCCTTCTGTTTGTCTGTCTGTCGGTTTGTCTGTCTGTCGGTTTGTCTGTCTGTCTGTCTGTCTGTCTGAATGTCTGTCCGTCCGTCCTTCTGTTTGTCTGTCTGTCGGTTTGTCTGTCTGTCTGTCTGTCTGTCTGAATGTCTGTCCGTCCGTCCTTCTGTTTGTCTGTCCTTCTATCCATCCGTCAGTGTATATTTCATTCCACTTTTTGTTCCCGTCGAAAAGACGAACACTTTATATTTTTCTGAAACGAAACCGAGGATAAGTTATAGAAGCACGCATGTAGTGAGAAAATGGTGTCTGACAAATGGCAAGCGACAGGGAAAACATTCTGCTGGTTTCAGTTTATCTGATGGGAACGGACTTAGTTTGTCTCTGTGTACACTGGGTATGCCTGTAATTAGTAAGATCGCTGATATGTTTTTAGAATGTGCTAAAGCTTGATTGTTAAAACTAAACAGGCCGCCAAAAAAGACGAGACTGTTTGGTGCTACAGTGTTTTCAAGATCAATAGGGGGAAAATAATAATCAAAGAAAGAGAGATTGATAATAATGGAGAGAGCAAGAATTGAGCTAGGCAATCAGAAAAAAAAAGAAAAAAAAAGAAAAACAGACAGAAAAAAAGAAAGAAAGAATGAACGAAAAGAAAAAGTATGAATGCATGGATGAATGAACGAATGAATGAATGAATGAAAAATGACAAATTCGTTCAAAGACTGACACAGAGACAAGCGAACACATTTATTGAAGCTCTCAAAACGATGCTTTCGGCATGTTAAAACAAGAATCCATTTGCAGTTGACGACTTTCTTGATAATTTCATGATACAATACATTGGGGTGTGCACGTTAAAGATCCCACGATTGACAAAAGGGTCTTTCCTGGCAAAATTGTATAGGCATAGATAAAAAATGTCCACCAAAATACCCGTGTGACTTGGAATAATAGGCCGTGAAAAGTAGGATATGCGCCGAAATGGCTGCGATCTGCTGGTCGATGTGAATGCGTGATGTATTGTGTACAAAATTGCATCTCACACGGAACAAATAGACCCCTGCGCCTTGAGTCCGAGTCTGGAGATACGCGCGCGAGATAAGACTTCATAAGACAATAAGCAGACCACGTACTCAAGTTTATATATGGGAATAAATAGGGGTAGTTTGTTCCATGAGTTGGGGGTTGAAGGGGACATGGTAACCAATGATAGGTTTGTTGATATTCGACGGGCGCATTGGCGTGGTGGTAAGACGTCGGCCTCCTAATCGGAAGGTCGTGAGTTCGAATCCCGGTCGCTGCCGCCTGGTGGGTTAAGAGTGAAGATTTTTCCGATCTCCCAGGTCAACTTATGTGCAGACCTGCTAGTGACTTAACCCCCTTCGTGTGTACACGCAAGCACAAGACCAAGTGCGCACGGAAAAGATCCTGTAATCTATGTCAGAGATCGGTGGGTTATGGAAACACGAAAATACCCAGCATGCCTACCCAACGAAAGCGGAGTGAAGCTGACTATGCTCTCAGAGTATAGTTTGGGAAACCCAAATGGGCAAACGAGCTCACACGTAACTAGACAAATTCTGGAACGCTGAAGAAGAAGAAGAATGATAGGTTTGTTGATATTCATTTGGAAAAAAACCATCTGAAGGTAAAAACTTGTCATCAAGCAGTTTAACAAGAAAAAGGCAAGAAAGACAGAAGGAATTTGGAAGGGAGGAGAGAGAGAGAGACAGGGAGACAGAAATATGGTAAGAAAGAAAGAAAGAAACAAAATTACAAAGAAAGAAAGAAACAGACATTTAGACGAGCGACCAAACATATAAATACAAAACAATCAAATCAAAACAAACAGAGAAGAGACTAAAATGACCAAAAAAACAGAGGTCCAGACTATCTCTAAAGAATTGTCTGTTATAGAAACAAACAAACAAACAAACAAATAAACAAACAAACTTTTCACACAAAAACACCTCATTGCACTTAAAGACTTATTGCCCCAGTGTCTGTGTCCAGCACGGTGACATGTTACCTTTGCAACCCCACAGACAATTCGTCACCTTCCCAACTGCCCAAAATTCACAGCTCCGGTTCCAAATACCCTTTGTGTCTGCTTCCCCCAGTCTTGTAAGTTCCTTCTCAACACCGTAATATTAAGTACACCTCACTCCCTTCCCCGAACACAACACCTAACATTATCACGTTTTATCGCAAAATAAAGGAGAAAATAAAAAGACGGTGTAAGGGGAAAAAGGAAGGAGATTAATATCAGGGGTGACAAAATTTACGAGACACCGCAAGCCGTCCTCCACCTATACCGTAGATGCTATCGCGGAAACCCGACACCGCCGCTATTGTTTTGCTACCAGGCGGCGCTGTGCTACCTTATGACGTGTGGGCGCCATTTTGTGGGTTACCTGTTTGGCTTTGAGCCAGAGAGGTGAGACTACTACAACTGATTATCGAAGACAAAAATGAAAATAAATTTTATTTTTTGGGGAACGAAAACTGAAGAAGACTGTATCTGGGTATGTTTTTAATTTCAACACGATCGTTCAACAAAGGTTGTTTAGCCTCCAGATCAAGTCCGATTGCTTAATACTGCTCTTATTTAGTTATAAAAAAAACGAGAAGAGAAAAAGAAGAAGATTTTATTTGGTAACCCTGTTGACGACGTGTTGTCATCGCTCTCTCCTTCTCTCGTTGTTTGACTGTCTGTCTGTCTGTGTCTCTCTGCCCCCCCCCCTCTCTCTCTCTCTCTCTCTCTCTCTCTCTCTCTCTCTCTCTCTCTCTCTCTCTCTCTCTCTCAGTATAATTCATTTTGTGACTTTTGAATCGATTCTCTTGCACAATAAGACATAAGTATCCTCTAAGAGAGAAAGGGAGAGAGAGAGAGAGAGAGAGAGAGAGAGAGAGAGAGAGAGAGAGAGAGAGAGAGAGAGAGAGAGAGAGAGGGAGAGGAAGAGAGAGCGAGAGAGAGAGAGAGAGAGAAAGAAGGAGAGAGGAAGAGAGAGAGAAGGGGTGGGGGTGGGGGGGGGGGGGGGGAAGAGAGAAAGAGAGAGAGAGAGAGAGAGACGGAGAGGATAAATATCTATATATATATATATAAAACATCAGAAATTGTGAAAGAAACAATTGAAAGTCAGCAGAGACCTTCTTCCGAGATTTGTTATATATATATATATATATATATAAATAGAGAGAGAGAGAGAGAGAGGAAGGGAGGGAGGGAGGGAGGAAGACCGACAAACAGGATACACACGCCCCCTCCCCTCCCCCCGTCCTCCACACCACCCCCCCCCTCCCACTGAAACGCACACACCGAACGATATCAGTAGTCAGGGAAAAGCCTTTAAAAACCTGGAGCCGACCCAAGCACCTGTCCCGAACACGGCGACAACAGCGGTAGCGGGGCGTATTGTTTTACCCAGTAATCGACAGGCTGACAACCCTCTGGTATTTGTCGCTTGTTGTTAAGTGCATTCCTTTACAGCCACTGTCCTTCCCTTGAAAAACAGTCTGGTTATCTGTCTCGGGTCTGCCCAGGCTTTTGCTTCGGGTAAGATCATTCCTCCCCTTGGACACATAGCAACACGTCGCGTAAGGCGAAAATACAACATTTAGTCAAGCTGTCGAACTCACAGAATGAAACTGAACGCACTGCAATTTTTCAGCAAGACCGTATACTCGTAGCATCGTCAGTCCACCGCTCGTGGCAAAGGCAGTGAAATTGACAAGAAGAGCGGGGTAGTAGTTGCGCTGAGAAGGATAGCACGCTTTTCTGTTCCTCTCTTCGTTTTAACTTTCTGAGCGTGTTTTTCATCCAAACATAATCATATCTATATGTTTTTGGAATCAGGAACCGACAAGGAATAAGATGAAAGTGTTTGGAAATTGATTTCAAAATTTAATTTTGATGATTGTTTTTATATTTTTTAATTTTCAGAGCTTGTTTTTAATCCGAATATAACATATTTATATGTTTTTGGAATCAGGAAATGATGAAGAATAAAATGAACGTAAATTTGGATCGTTTTATATATATATATTTTTTTTTTTACAATTTTCAGATTTTTAATGACCAAAGTCATTCATTAATTTTTAAGCCACCAAGCTGAAATGCAATACCGAAGTCCGGCCTTCGTCGAAGATTGCTTGGCCAAAATTTCAATCAATTTGATTGAAAAATGAGGGTGTGACAGTGCCGCCTCAACTTTTACAAAAAGCCGGATATGACGTCATCAAAGACATTTATCGAAAAAAATGAAAAAAGCGTCCGGGGATATCAGTCCCAGGAACTCTCATGTAAAATTTCATAAAGATCGGTCCAGTAGTTTAGTCTGAATCGCCCTACACACACACACGCACAGACTGACAGACACACACACACACACACACACACACACACACACACACACACACACACACACACACACACACACACACACACACACACACCACGACCCTCGTCTCGATTCCCCCTCTATGTTAAAACATTTAGTCAAAACTTGACTAAATGTAAAAACCAAGATCATGATTGTTTCCTGTACTGAATGGGAATGCTCATGAATTATATATCGATTGAACTACTGGATCATCCTTCTTTGAGCCATGTGACGTCAGAGTGCGACCAAAAAAAAGCCATATTTAGCCGGATAGACGAGACGACAAAAAGAGTGTATGTTTGTGCGCATTCAATCGTTACAAATAAAGGGAATTCTAACTGAAAAGATCGAAATATAAATGCTTTTTGTATTTTTGACCAAATGTTGACATTCAGTTTACGCGGATTTCGAGGAGGAACACTGACTGTCTTGATCTGTGTAAAATGTCATAAATTCAAATAACGTATAATGTTTTGCAGACTGGCCCCAGCGTCCCCAACGAACATTATTTAACACGAAAGTCCAACGTTGTACAGAAAGCACTTAGGCTGCTTGTATTGCAAGCGTCCACGTGGATGGATGCTCTCATTCTATGAACAAGTATGCTCTCATTCTATGAACAAGTATGCTCTCATTCTATGAACAAGTATGCTCTCATTCTATGAACAAGTATGCTCTCATTCTATGAACAAGTATGCTCTCATTCTATGAACAAGTATGCTCTCATTCTATGAACAAGTATGCTCTCATTCTATAAACAAGTATAGACTGAGCTATGATTATTCACGAGTGTTTACACTGTGATGGAGGTACCTGTAACTTTAGTGACAGGCTAGAAATGGTGCAAAGCTAACTCTAGCTGATTTTGTTTGTTTTGTTTGCCCACCACGAAGGGCCATATCAGGGCGGTGCTGCTTTGACATATAACGTGCGCCACACACAAGACAGAAGTCGCAGCACAGGCTTCATGTCTCACCCAGTCACATTATTCTGACACCGGACCAACCAGTCCCAGCACTAACCCCATGATGCCAGACGCCGCCAGGCGGAGCAGCCACTAGATTGCAAATTTTAAAGTCTTAGGTATGACCCGGCCGGGGTTCGAACCCACGACCTCCCGATCACGGGGCGGACGCCTTACCACTAGGTCAACCGTGCCGGTACTCTAGCTGATAACACCTAGCATTTAAGCACTGACTCAGTGTGTAAGACAATAATCCATGTGAATGTATTTTCTTACACTGACTGAATGTCCTGCCACATCTCGATCACTCAAAGCAATCACCAACACAAATATCATCCAAAACCAACAGCAAAAAAAAACAAAAACAAATCCAACAATCCTATTCGAAACAACAATCAGAGCCTGAACCATATCACGTGACACAAAATGGCGTGACAGTGCTCAGTTTCTCGTTCCTTCTCGCGCGCGGCGTGCGTTGCAAATCTATAGCCTCCTGCCCAGCAAGCGAAGCAAAAAATGGCGCCGGATGTCTCGGGTTTCTCGCGATCAGCCATTGGCTGAAGGCCAGGTAAAGGGAGATCACTCCACGAGCCGCCGCCATGAAGCAGAAGCGGAAATGTCGCCTGACAGCTTTCAGCACGCGACAATCGAGGCTGCCAGAACAATGCTCATCAAATATCACTGGGAAATGCTAACCGTGAGAAGAAGAAGAAGAAGTAAATGTGCTGAAATGTGGGTTTTTGAAGTGGGGTTAAACGATGACGAAGAAAACGTCGACTTCAAAGATAATATTTACAAAAAAATGAAAAAGATGATTTACAAAATAAACAAGAAATTCCTCCGATAGGAAAAACACCCCCGTCAAGGGAAATAACCTTCTCAGTTGGTGGCAGTGAGAATGGTTATTTCCCTTTGACCAACGGGGGTGTGCCTCTATAAGTCATTGTATAATTTTAATCCACCAATAACTCCCTAACCGTGTGTTTGACTGGTCCCAATTTTTGTAAGGACCGTCTCAGGAATGTATAGAACCTGTTCACCAAGTTTGGTGACGATCGGTCCGTTCATTCTTGAGATCTACTTGCGAACACAAACACACAAACACACAAACACACAAACAAACACACAAACAAACACATCGAGTGAAACCTATACACACCCCTATACCGGGGGTGTAATAAACACACACTCACCGATACGCCATTAACAAGGTAGTTTCTCAACTTCCATGGCTGTGAGAACTTGACAATATTGTAAGCTAGAAGATGTTTTATTTGGAAATGTAACCCGATAGGAAAACAATTTAACTGGAAATGTGTTGTTATCTATCAACAGCAATAGTAGAAAACGAACATCAAGAAAAACGAGAGCAAAAGAGAGAGAAAAAGGATCAACCCGCGAGAAGAAGATTGATACCGTCATGAAAAGAACAATTCTAGGATAAGGACAAAAACAACCACATTTAATGTGATTACATCATGTAAAAGCAACGTTACCCCAAGCAGCAGTAGCAGCAGCAGCAACAACAACATAAACAACATCATCAACAACAACAACAACAACAACAAAACTAAAACAATAACAATAACAACAACAACAACAACAACACCAACAACATTAACAACAAGAACAATAACAGCAACAACAACAACAACAGCAACACCAACAACATTAACAACAACAACAAGAACAATAGCAACATGTAAAAGACTCCCGTGCGTATTTAAGAGTATTATAAAAATAATTGTCAGTAAGTACTGGTGTCACATGACTGATGTGAACCAGTTGATTGGCTAATGGCGATGCGCTAAAACTGTTAGCGCACTCTTGAGTGCGCTAACTTTTCCACAGAGCGTATTCTTCCGCCCTTTGCCTAAGCGAGACTGTGCTCTCATCATCAGAATTAATTAATGACATGTAGCTTATATTCTCCACAATACCAATTGACCATAAATTCCCTGCTTCTCAATTAAAGCAGAAGTGGGGTTTTTTTTCTGACAGATTGCATGTGCCTGTGCCACAGTGCCACTAATCTAAAAATAGAAACCGCTGTGTTTCATCTCATTTTCGCCGACTTGCATAGATTCTTCTCATATGCCGTGTTAGTGGCATGTAGCTTATCATCCACATTACCAAATGATGAGTTAGTATACAATTCCCAGCGGCTAACAGAAAACACAAGTGTTATTCCGATAACGTACCAGCCAGAAATCTCCTTAATAAATAAATAGACCAGCATTTGGAAGACTGACTCGATCGACTCTGTCATACGTAGCAGACTACACTGAAATACGACTGCATCAGTTCAGTAAATGAATGGTTTCCGAGTTATTATTTCAAGGCAAGAACAATCGTAATCGAAAACGTGTAGGGTTCAGAACGTTCTTACCATATAAGACTTATTACCAGCCTGCCTCATGCGTGCAGACTCAGCGCAGACTGCAGTGGTTCGATTGCCCTAGCCAAGCAGACGACATAAACCCCGCTCAGCAAATTAACATGTTGGGCAAATGTGAACGAAAAAACGATGGGGACATAATACGTGTAGGGTTCAGAGCATTCTTACCGTTCATATTTAGTATCAAACTCCCCGATGAGTGAAGATACAACACGGGAAATATGCCACATTTATTTTGAAAATGTGCTAACCGTCGAGTCCTTCGGGGGGTAGTCAATTCAAGGGGAGTCACTCCGCACAGTCAATCCGTCGAAGCTCGACTGGAGGTTTCGAATCGCAAATAACGAAGAGCACAGTCCTTTCTCCGAGTTCAAATGAGGTCTCTCTGAAAGATCATCACTGTTCAGCTTAACGCTACACTGGAATTTACCAACAGAAATTAAAATGCGTGTGACGAAAGCACGACACACTTGAGACACCCCACACAAAAGTAGATCTTACTGTACACGACCTGACCACACAGTTATGCCTATTCAAATGCGCGTAGCAAAATGTGCGTGTTGTATCTTCTTTTTTCTCTGGCGGTACCGACAATATCGTTATTGAAACAATCCCAGTGCACTAAGGGATTTATAGAGCAAATCTCGAAAATAATTATTGAACTCAGCGCTATGCGCTTCGTTCAATAATGAATTTTCTCGATTTGCTCTATAAATCCCTTAGTGCACTGGGATGTCTCAATAACTTAAATAATAATACATAATATTTATATAGCGCATGTATCCAGGGTTTAACCCTACTCAAAGCGCTATACCTGGGACAGTAGGGGCAACCACCCCCAACCAGGCGCGTTCACAGGTGGCGGATAGTGAGATGGCCTTCAGATATGGAGGTTAGCTGCGAAATAAGCCAGGCTTGCCAGGACGAATAAGCAGTCGCGGACCAACTGGCGGTGCTTCCAACAGGATGGGGCGGGATAACAGGTGGCACTGTTACACTCAAGAAATACCCCAGGTCTCCAATGACGGGAGCATCATGCGATCAAGAGCCGCATCTTAAGTTCTAGCCCTGGGGAAGGTCACCTCAGATAAACAAACCAGCCAGCTATGGCCAAATAGCCGGGTAGACTGGACTCGACAGCCCTGTAAAGCCACCAGTCTAGGAGAAGGACCACTCCGATATAAAAACACGCTGAAGCCGGATGAGCTGGGCCATGTATGGCGCATAACGACAGCTCAACGCATCAACGCTCATATGACAGACTCATATGACAGAAAGCGCTGTACAATCAAAATATTACGACAACATAACATTATTTAACGTGCAATCACACACACACAAAACACATTTCCTATCGCCATTACAGAGAAGAACAAGATTCAAGACTATATATAAGTTACTACACCCTGAGTCTCTTCAACGAGAAGGAGTGTATTTTGCATGATCAGTTTTTCATTTAACCACTGCGTCAATCACGTTTTTGCATAAGCTGTTCGCGTGAAACAGCCGAGTTTCAGTATGACACACCACACAGGGCGGGGACGTAGCTCAGTTGGTAACGCGCTGGCTTTGTAGCCAGTTGGTCACTATCAGCGTGGGTTCAATCCCCACGTTCGGTGAGAGATTTATTTCTCGGAGTCAACTTTGTGCAGACTCTCTTCGGTGTCCGAACACCCCCGTGTGCACACATGCGCACGAAAAAGATCGCACGTTCACAGCGAAAGTCTCAGGGCTTGGAAAACACGAAGACACGCATGTATCATCTCTCGTCTCTGATTATCATGATCGCATTTCGATACTTTGACGAGACAAACCCAATGCTGGTGTGTCGAAGAAGATAGCCACAGCGAGCTTGTTCGAATCAAAGTATCACACCATATCTTCAGCGTATCACCAATACCTGTCCCAATATAGACCAGTTGGTCTAAGAGGACGTTAAACCCTAATAGTCAGTCAGTCAGACACACCACAGAAGCCACAGCCACAACGCAATCCCTTAATGAAGCAAACATAAAACAGACCGGTCAACAGCCTAATGGCTTGTCTCGGCTTATCCCGCCCTTTCCGCTTCCTTTTGCATTATCTTCTCTTGTCTTCTCCCAGATTTATCGGTCGTTAAACTACTACGTCACTGCCGGGGAGTCGATGTGAAAACTGTCGAGAGAGGTGTCTGCTCTTCCGTCATTATGACTAAAATCAGCATTATACATGAACGGAACATCTGTGTGCAAAAGTAGCTGAAACGCATTATGCAAACAATAATGGAACAGCACAGTGCAGGTCAGAATGTTCCACGAATAACACCTAAGAACAAATGAACGTTAGAAAGCTTCACTATAATAGCACACGAGAAGAAATGGAATTTAGAAGGTTCTATTAACAGCACACGAGAAGGAAATTGATTAAGGTAAAAAGGCTCCACTTACATAGCACCTGAGAAGAAATGAAAAAAAGACTAACTTGAGACCAGGAGAAGACTGTCGTACTGAGCCCAAACGGAATAGAAGAAATGCCTCATTACTTTAAAAGCAGCATGGATGCTTCTCTTATCGGACGTATGCTGAAAACAAAAGGCTTTATTTCAGAAGAAGTATGATTAAAAACAACAGCAACAAACAAATAAACAAACAGAAAGCGTCTGTTTTAACCGAAATAAATGTCTCCAAAAGGCCAATGGGTTTTGAATAGGTTTATATTTTCGCTGTTTTATTTCATATGGGGACATTGCCATTCAGAAAACGCACTTAGCTAGAAATGACGCCAGTAAACGCAGAACATATCGTTTGATCAAACTGAAAAGTCAACCGAATGTATACATGTAAACTATAATTATGAATCAACAGTGCAGTTTGGAAAGGGGGGATAGAGGTTAAAACTCTACAGGACCCCGAAATCGTGATGGAAGTGCGACACTAAAAGCCTCTGGGGGTATTTGTTTTAGCGCGAGGCTTTGAGAGTTTGGCAAACGCCGTGTCGTGTTTGTTTCAACTTTCTCTACTTAATTAGAAACGTAGGTGGCGCCTTTGTTTGAAAAACAGACGACACATCTTGGCGTTTTGTGTACACATCACTTCTCCATGTGTTGAAATATAATTGCGTCCCCCGCCCCCCCCCCCCCCCCAAACCACCGACCATGCTGACAGTCTTTTCTTTCTTTCCCTCTCCCCTCTATTTTTCGTTCATAGTGGATGTGAAAAACTAGCATTGTGACCAGTCAGATAATAATAACACTGTTCTTGTTTGTCAGTCTGGCTGTCTAATTTTGTTTTATTCTCTGTCTGTCAATCTATGTCTGCCTCTGTTTGACTCCCCCCTCTCTCTCTCTCTCTCTCTCTCTCTCTCTCTCTCTCTCTCTCTCTCTCTCTCTCTCTCTCTCTCTCTCTCTCTCTCTCTCTTCTCTCTCTCTCTCTCTCTCTCTCTCTCTCTCTCTCTCTCTCTCTCTCTCTCTCTCTCTCTCTCTCTCTTATGCCTTATTTTTACCTTTTACACGTTTCAGTAGATACATGTACCTAATTAATTTCATAACATGACTTATGTAACGATGCTACATTGTTATTATTTGCAACGTAGTTGTTCCATTGATTCTTCAGTTCACGGAATTGTTCTTCCCTCGAAGTTGCACACGTTTTTGCTTGATTGATACAGTTTTCATTATGCCTTTGACAATAATACGTCATGTTCGCTTGTATGTATATTTTTGTTTGTTTTTTTAGTCTGTTAATTGTTTGCTTGTTCATCGTTTGTTTTTATTACTTCTTTAGTTGATAGTCCAACATTTTTAAAACGTATTATCATTAGATTAAACCCTCCCATGGGCGAGGGCTGGATGTAAAAAAGCACCTGTTTGCTAATGCCACTACCCTCGTAAATAAAGAATTTGTCATTGTCATTGTCTCTCTCTCTCTCTGAATGTGTTTCTATTTGTACCTGTTTGTCTACCTGTCCGTCTGTTTGTCTGTCTGTCTATCTGTCCGACTGACTGTTTCTCTGCCTGTCTGCCTGTCTGTCTGTCTGTCTGACTGACTAGCTGGCTGGCTGTATAGCTGGCTGGCTGGCTGACTGCAAATGCTGCAAGCGTTTGAAGAATGGAAAAATCTTGAAGTGCGACTTGATTTCTTCCCTGATGCATGTGTGAGACCATTCTCATTTCCAGTTCAACAGAAGAAGAATATGAGTCAGTTGTTAACGCTATAATTATGGTACAAGGTTTACCCAGGGAGAGTTCTTTGAAGGGATTTGTGAACATGTATTCTTTGAAAAGACATGGCTCGCACCTTTCAATCTGATGTAATGTATATATATCAGCTTCTTGTGTAATTTTTCCTTGTGCAAATTTAACCAAGCTCGTGAAAAATACAGAGAGAACAAGGGATGGTCACACAATGTAACCACAATTACCAAAGCGAGTTTTAAAAAGAATCATGTATTTGTTTTTATGACAAACTGACAGCGTTTTAATGGAAACCATGTGCAGAGACTGGGTTTCAGAGGAAATTACCTTGTTCTTTTTGTCTGCTTTAACCTCGATAGAATCTATTCGGCGAAGCGCGACGGTTCCGACCTGCCTATCAGAAGTCTCCTTCTGTCCTGGCAAGGCCAATGAGTTGTAAGCAGCTGCTCTTTCAGGGATTGCATGTTAAAAATTGGGATTGCTTTCGACCAGTTTGAATGAGCTGAAAACCGCTCGGAATAGACGTTGTGCGTTTGTAAGGGGAAACTTATACCTGCGCAGAGTCAGCGGCGCTGCATGCTGCGATAGGGATTATGACGAGTATATACTTGGCCTGTTTTCGTTTCACGTAACGTGTGGCGGGCTGGGGAAAAAAAAGAATTACCTCAATAATCTGCAGTGCGTCGTCTGTGCCGCTGACTGCGCAGATGTAATTTGCCCCTAAACGGACTGGCGTTACGTGTACAATGCGTGTATGTTTGTTTTTCTTTATGCAAACAACAAGCAAAGGAGACTAAATGAATGACACATCATTCTCCCACTCGTCTTTGGCTTTGTCCAGAAAAAGCAAGAAGAGGAAACGCCTTTGTAGCGAGACAAGTATACGTTCGGGACAACAGGATAGTTTATGATCGTCTTTATTTATTTGTTTTAATGTTTGTCTGTTCGGTTTTCTTTGTTTCTTTGTTTCTTGTTTTGTTTCTTTGTTTGTTTCTATTTTCTTTGTTTGTTTCTTTCTTTCTTTCTTTCTTTCTTTCTTTCTTTCTTTCTTTCTTCTCTGATCTCAGAAAAAAAGAAAAACAAAATGGTCTGATCTTGCTAGCTTAGAGTGTTGTACTACCATACTGCTGTACTTATTTTTTTTAAATCTGAGACAGCAACAAATTAGTATTCAGAAGATTCAACTTGTACAAACAAATTGCTTTCAAAAAGTGCAAACATCTTTCGCATTGAAAATGCACGCAAGCACAAAATAGCGTTATATCACAGTTAAAAAAAAATGCAGTGTAGAACTACGCCGCGGTATTATTTCTTGTCAGTGATATACTTCATAGGTGGTATACGTAGTAAAACAATGTTTTAAAAAAAACACGCATGCGTCTCTTCTCAGTTGTCTTAACCAATTCCAGCTGCATTTTTGTGTGTGACAATGTTCTTCTCTGCCTGTGTCCCTTGTTTGTAATGACGGTTACATTAACCTGTGACCTCACTTGTTTGCTTGTGTGTGTTTCTGTATATATACCGGATGATGTTTTGAACGGCTTTCTTTCTGTTCTTTGTTTCTAGTTGGCCTCTCCTTGTTGAAAAATGATAACAACAACATCGCATGAACACACACACAAACAGACAAACAAACACACAACATGCAATAAGAATCCTTATCATCATCAATCAGAATTGCCGTTAACTGAAACAGATATTGTGTTAACTGTAAAAGTCAAAATTCGTACAGTAAAACCCTTCTTTTAAAGTACCCAGATTTAGAGATACACACCCCACCACCCCCCACCCCCCACCCCCCTCCACTCATGTGCCATTTTTAGATCGTATGTTTTCAGATTACCTGTTCATAACCTTTTTCTAATTTACGTCAATTATAAGACTTCTCATATAAGGACCTTTTTTTTTAGGCCTGATTTTCTCATATTATTTGTCGACAAATGTGTTTTCAGAGCATCTGTTCATACCCTCTTAAAATGTACCTCAATGGGGCGGGGATGTAGCTCAGTCGGTAGCGCGCTGGATTTGTATCCAGTTGGCCGCTGTCAGCGTGAGTTCGTCCCCACGTTCGGCGAGAGATTTATTTCTCAGAGTCAACTTTGTGTGCAGACTCTCCTCGGTGTCCAAACACCCCCCGTGTGTACACGCAAGCACAAGGCCAAGTGCGCATGAAAAAAATCCTGTAATCCATGTCAGAGTTCGGTGGGTTATAGAAACACGAAAATACTCAGCATGCTTCCTCCGAAAGCGGTGTATGGCTGCCTAAATGGCGGGGTAAGAACGGTCATACACGTAAAATTCCACTCGTGCAAACCACGAGTGCACATGGGAGTTTCAGCCCACGAACGCAGAAGAAGAAGAAGTACCTCAATTGTAAGACTCCCTGCTTTTTAAGACCTGGTTTTCTCATATTTGTGCCGGACACATATGCCTTTTCCAGATTATCTGTTGGCTTAAACAAAATTGTATTCAGAATTTCTTCGCATGAACAGTTCAAAACATACAGCTAGGACACGCACTCAAGCAAAATGCCTATATCACGTGACCAGATTATCTGTTCATATTACCTCTAGCTCTAAATTTACCTAAATT
>NC_090257.1:11291958-11294458 GCF_037325665.1 Littorina saxatilis | reverse complement strand
ACAGCGCGAAAACATGGACAGTAAACATGGAAAATGCTCGAATACAGATGATGAAAACACAGTGTTGATAATTTTAATAATTGAACGTTTAAACACACCGTCGCGGTATAACCTTCGTGGTTGAAAACGACGTTAAACACCAAATAAAGAAAGAAAGTTTGAACACAGATTCTAAGGTCTTTATAGTGCATGTTGCATCACTTAAAGCATCAAACCAAACTGTAGCTCTTGCATGGAGCGATTTGAAACAGTTGGATTTTATTTATTTTGGCAAAGATTAGGCCTTTAATCTCGTATTCCAGCCTTCTTGCATGCAAATTGTCATCTCCTACGTCAGCGAACAGTATTACTAAATGAATATGACACGGCACTAAAACCATATTGCCCATATAGATAATGTTTTCTCATTACCGTCTCAAATTACCGCATCAGCCCCACTACACTCCAATTTCCTACGGGCTCACTTATCTGGTCTGTTTATCTTAATAGCCTACAAACCAGAAGAGCAAAATAAGAACTCCTACACACCGCTGCGACAGGGCGACATATGACTGGAAGTGATTATACAAGTGCATATCACACACCTGTAGGATGATATGGCTATAAAAATGCAACTCGATCGTGTGAGAAAAAGGACGATGGTGCAGAACAAAAGCACATTTGTCAAACACGTCATTTTACCGATATCTAGTCTGGCCTTGTTCTGTGAAAACCTAGACGTTAACTTTGGAGTGGTTTTGGGACGGGTGGCTATGGGCCGGCGCTAAGTATACGTTCTGATGTTTGTTTTATTACCAAACGGTGTGATAGTTTTAATGTTTTTTGTATTGATGTCTAGTTTTTGCTTCATGGACTCCGGACTTGATTGCGTTGGTTGGTGGGTGGATGGGTGTGATGATTTGATGTGGTCGGAGTGTTGCGTGGCTGTTTTGTTGGTGGCTGGGTGGGTGTGTTGTTTGGAAGATGAATTGGTGGGTGAATTGGTTGGCTGGTTTGGTGTGTTGGTGATTGGTTAGGTGTGGGTATGAATATTGGACGATCGGTTGATGGGTGCGTTGATTGGCTGGTTGGTTGATGGATAGGTTGGTGTGTTGGCTGGCTGGTTTTTGATGATTGGGTGGGTGTGTTGTTTGGAAGATGGGTTGTAGGGTGAATTAGTTGACTGGTTTGGCAAGAAACAATTAACAAGTGGCTCTATCCCATCTCCCCTCCCCCCCCCCCCCTTTCCCCGTCGCGATATAACCTTCGTGGTTGAAAACGACGTAAAACACAAAATAAAGAAAGAATGACTGGTTTGGAAGATGGTTTGGTGGGTGAATTGGCTGACTGGGATGGTAGGTTGGTGGCTGGGTGGGTGTGTTGTTTGTAAGATGGTTTGGTGGGTGAATTGGTTGACTGGTTTGGTGGCTGGGCGGGTGTTATGCTTGGATGATGGTTTGGTGGGTGCGTTAATTGGCTTGTTAGTAGGTGGGTGGATGGGTATGTTGTTTTGATGATTGGTCGGTGGGTGTGTTGTTTACCCGGTTGGTTGGTTCAGGTTGGATTGCTATAGGGCAGAGCTTTATACAGGCGTGTATACTTGGAACATTACAGCTGACTTTAGGGTCTGATGGTCAAAAGTACTGCGAGTTAACGAGGCAAAAAAATGAAAGCTCCAGCTGTCGACCCGAACGCATCAACATGTATACATATCTGATACTCCTACACACATACCATTAGGCAAAGAGGAAGAGAAAGTGTGTAGACCAGTTCTCTCTCTGACACTGTCTATGTCTCTGTCGCTAACTGTCTGTCTCTCTGTCTCTGCCCCCCCCCCTCCTCCTTTTTTTTGAGGTCCAACCTTATAATCACATTTTTACTAACACTTCAAAGTCGCAATAAGGTCACACCATGTAATCCTTACGCAACGACTGAGACATAGAAACATAGCAGTGCATGTTACAGTCAGACAATCAAAACCAAATGCAGGTAAAACAACAGACTGCAAAACAAACATCTAACTCTGAATCGCAGATACACACGTATAGCACGCAAACCGTCAGTTCACAATCCAGAACGTCTGCCGCGGGGTCGCCATGATATACGGTTACCTCTTAAAACAACAAGAATTGATTGAGTTTTGCCTTTTCACAATGGCTGTGTCAACACCAGAGCTTTCATCCAAATCTCACTGTTGTTTCATTTCGATACCCTACTCGTGTTTTTGCACGTACGGATTCGTTTGTTTTTCTCATCACCTTTAACCTGAAACCACTCAAAGGGAGTGGCCTCCCCTTCCAAAAACTCTCTGAGGTTGAAGTGGCAGAAGCTCGGGGAATTTTATGAGCGTATTTGTTTTAACGTCAGCGAGGATTTCTTTAGCTTCTTTCAAGTTTACTTTTGTTTAAAGATGCACAACAGTATTGGGTTTGTGTGTTCAAGGGGCAGTTTAACCTGAAAACGGTTTGCGGTGAAGAGAGAAATATTGATTTCAGATTGATGCACGATGCGGAATTCAATG
>NC_090257.1:11284593-11291758 GCF_037325665.1 Littorina saxatilis | reverse complement strand
CAAACAAACCGGCACGGTTGGCCTTGTGGTAAGGCGTCCGCCCCGTGATCGGGAGGTCGTGGGTTCGAACCCCGGCCGGGTCATACCTAAGACTTTAAAATTGGCAATCTAGTGGCTGCTCCGCCTGGCGTCTGGCATTATGGGGTTAGTGCTAGGACTGGTTGGTCCGGTGTCAGAATAATGTGACTGGGTGAGACATGAAGCCTGTGCTGCAACTTCTGTCTTGTGTGTGGCGCACGTTAAATGTCAAAGCAGCACCGCCCTGATATGGCCCTTCGTGGTCGGCTGGGCGTTAAAGGCATATGTACGCGCTCCCGTGTTTACAAAGTGTAGTTTGCCCATAATCGATGTCAAACGCACCATAAGACCATGTAATGACGATATGTCGCCATGCGCGGACCATATACATGCACTACAGATTGTTTTAGAGTCTCAAAAACTTTGGATGTAAACAAAGACGCGGAGTTATTTCCCTTGCGTCAACGCTACCTCTGTTGGCAAATCTATAAATAGGACGATCCAGATCAAAATGAAAATTAACATATCTCAACATTGAAGGGGTCCTAGACCACAATATTTTGCAGGGAACTTAATTTAGCATGTCTCCAGCTGTTGGTAAAGCAATTAGCGTGTATAGTCATCGAGTACATATGGCTTTAAGCAAACAAACAAACAAACAAACAAAAGTCCTGTGTGATATTTTCGTTCTGAGTGCATTTGGGTTAATGTGGAAGATCTAGGAAGAGCTGAGGATGAGATGGTTCGGTGTTTTTTGTTGTTGGTAGTTTTGATTGCTTGTCTTAATAATCTAGGTAAGCTTATCTGGCACTGGTGCAGACTTTTCTCGACGCGCCAAAAGTCTCTTTGTTGGCTTCTTTCTTGCTTAGTTGCCTGCCCGGTCCTGTCAGTTTGCTTGTTTGTTTGTCTGTTTATTTGCCTGTGTTTTTGCGAACATTGTTTGTTTGTTTGTTTGTTTGTTTGTTTGTTTGTTTGTTCATTTGATCGTTTGTTTGTTAATTTGTTTGTTTGTTATTTTGTTTGTTATTTTGTTTGTTTGTTTGTTTGTTTGTTCATTTGATCGTTTGTTTGTTATTTTGTTTGTTTGTTTGTTTGTTTGTTTGCTTGTTTGTTTGTTTGTTTGCGTTCTTGACTGTTTCTTTTTTGTTTGAATTTTTAAAGCAAAGAATGATTCCCGTTCTCTGAAGACATATTTTCTCACTCTGAATAGTCATTGAATTTTTCATTTATTAGTTAACATTTGCCCTTGGCGTGATGAAAAACAAATTTTTCATGCGTTATTTTGTTGGTTATTTTTCAGTTATTTTCGGGGAGAAGTTGTTTAACTGTTTAACTGTGTACAAAAACAAATCTAAACCACAGCGAAATACACCATCAAGCTAAGAATCTAAACTATTTAATGCCTCCGTTCTCCACACCATTCAAAAAGACGTTTGTTGCAATAATAATCTAAACTCGGCAACAACATCATTGCACTCGTTTTCGTAAAACGTCCATTCCCATGTTATTTCATTTAAACTTTTCCTTGCTATGAAAGCTACTCAACTTGGCTATTCGGCTGGCACACGTTTAGGGTCAAAGATTTCTTTTACAGAGGGCAAGCGACCTCCTTCCAAATGATGGTACCCCCAAAATTGATCTGACGAAAACGTTAGGTACCAATAAAAACAAGTCGCGTAAGGCGAAAATACAATATTTAGTCAAGTAGCTGCCATTTTTCAGCAAGAGCGTATACTCGTAGCATCGTCAGTCCACCGCTCATGGCAAAGGCAGTGAAATTGACAAGAAGAGCGGGGTAGTAGTTGCGCTAAGAAGGATAGCACGCTTTTCTGTACCTCTCTTTGTTTTAACTTTCTGAGCGTGTTTTTAATCCAAACATATCATATCTATATGTTTTTGGAATCAGGAACCGACAAGAAATAAGATGAAAGTGTTTTTAAATTGATTTGGACAATTTAATTTTGATAATAATTTTTATATATTTAATTTTCAGAGCTTGTTTTTAATCCGAATATAACATATTTATATGTTTTTGGAATCAGCAAATGATGGAGAATAAGATAAACGTAATTTTAAATCGTTTTATAAATTTTTATTTTTTTTTACAATTTTCAGATTTTTAATGACCAAAGTCATTAATTAATTTTTAAGCCACCAAGCTGAAATGCAATACCGAACCCCGGGCTTCGTCGAAGAGTACTTGACCAAAATTTCAACCAATTTGGTTGAAAAATGAGGGCGTGACAGTGCCGCCTCAACTTTCACGAAAAGCCGGATATGACGTCATCAAAGACATTTATCAAAAAAATGAAAAAAACGTATGGGGATTTCATACCCAGGAACTCTCATGTCAAATTTCATAAAGATCGCTCCAGTAGTTTAGTCTGAATCGCTCTACACACACACACACACACACACACACAGACACACAGACACACAGACACACGCACATACACCACGACCCTCGTTTCGATTCCCCCTCGATGTTAAAATATTTAGTCAAAACTTGACTAAATATAAAAATGGACTAAACTTCAGAATAGTCACGGGGTACGAAAATGGGTGCAATAATGTTTTTGCCGAGTTTACTTCGTGTAGGTGTGATAAACAAAAGAAAGTAAGCGCCCTAAATGCACACGACAAGTGTAATAGAGTAAGTGAGAGTTAATCGGAACCAGTCTCCTGGCACCTGAGAGAATAAATAACAAGCATTTAAATGAACAAGCGACTGTTATCCTCAAAGTTACTTTTTTGTAAGGTCGTAGTACCAGTGTAACCCAAATCTGCCAATCTCAATAATTCTATAAAGCAAAGTGAAATCATGAAAAAAAGGGGTAAAACCGGAAGAAGGTGCGGGGGTTTAAGAAAACAATTATCGCCACTGGCATTCTCCTCTATTGATAGTTTTCCTGTCACAAAAAGCTGGTTTCTGTCTAATTCCAGCTTGGAATTGACACCGCTACTGTCAACAAAACCACTGGTGATTTATTCATCAATTTCATCCATTCCATCTGAAATTCGGCTTATCTGCACAGGTTGGAGGATGGCCGGGTAGGGGTGTAGCGGGGGTGTGGTAGGGGGTGTTGGTTGCGCAGGGACGTTATGAGGGGGAGGGTTGTCAGGAATTGTGACGGGGAGGCGTGACAAAAAAGGGAGGTGGGATCTCCCTCTGTCTCTGTCTCTCTGTCTCTCTCTCTGTCTCTCTGTCTCTCTCTCCCTCTCTCTGTCTCTCCCTCTCTCTGTCTGTCTGTCTCTCTTTCTCTCTCTCTCTCTCTCTCTCTCTCTCTCTCTATCTCTCTCTCTCTCTCTCTCCCTCTCTTTCTCTCCCTCTCCCTCTTTCTCTCTCTCTCTCTCTCTCTCTATCTCTCTCTCTCTCTCTCTCTCTCTCTCTCTCCCTCTCTCTCTCTCCTTCTCTCTCACTCTCTCTTTCTCTTTTTCTATCTCTATCTCTCTTTGTCGCTCCCTCTCTAAAAGAACACTTACTAGAATGTTATGTCAATCTGCCGGTGACTCTGTCTTTGTGTGTCTGTATGTCTGTCTGTCTGTCTGTCTCTCTGTCGGACTGTCCGTCCGTCCGCCCGTCCTTTGTCTGTCTGTCTGTCTGTCTGTCTGTCTGTCCGTACATTTCAAGAAAGAGATAGAGAATGTTAGTGTGCAAAATTGCGTGTGTCCATGATTGCGTGCAAATTAACGTAGTGTCTATGCCTGTGAATGCAGATATACCTGTCTGTCTGTCTGCAAGTCTGGATGTTGCCTGTGCGTGTGTCAGTGTGGAGAAAAGGTTCAAAATCTAGAAGACTTCCAGGTCACACAAGTACTAACTCTCTCAGAGAAAAATAAAAACAAAGCAGAGCAAAAAATAACCAAACGAAAAGGAAAATAATAATAACACGGCAGTCCCTCGGGTACTTCCGCAATCTACCCGGCAGAAAGTGCACCGGGTACACTCTGGCAAGGAACCAGAAAGGGGTAGAACGGGTGCATTGATTCTAGACTCTTTGTCTTCTTCGCGCCCTCATGATTGGCTTGTGAAATTGGATCAACAACGCTCCAACCGCTTATTTTCCCCCGACCGTGCGGTTATTTTGACTTTTTTTTCAATGAAGGGGAGTGAAAACTAAACGGCTGATATGTGTCTGTAATTGTCGACTTTTATCTGATTGTTGGAATCACTGTGACACAATAGAGATTTTCCAACCTCTCTGGTGTAGCGAGGGAATTTTCGCTGAAAGCGGTTTTCTTCTCTGTGATTTTCTCTCTTCTTTCCTCCTTTTTCTCTCTTTTCTTTATCTTTTTGTTTCTGTAATTGTGTTTCTTTGATGGGTATCCACAACAATCCACGACGGCTTTCCTCGTTTATAATAAAAACAAATTAAATAAGTGAATTAATGTTGGTAAGAACCTTCGTCCCGAGGGTATGAACGTTTTGTTTGACGCGTTGGAACCGATTTGCAAATGTTGTGCCTTAGTGCATGCTCCGTCCACGAGCGAACTTGCTGGTTTGCTTGGTTACTTGCTTGCTTTGTGCTAGCTACTTCCACACTCAAAGAAAAGCAAAATTGATAGCATAAGAGTAATACGTTTCGACTCAAATCTCATATCCCATTACTTACTGTTTGTTGCTGTAGTTGTATAGATTGAGAATTGCGCGCATTAATTTGACTTCATTGAGTGGTAGGTTGCTTGCTTGCTTCTTGCGACTACTACATGTACATTCAAAGACAGGAAGAAATCCATACCTGCCAAAGCAACTCACAACTCAATCAATCAATATGAGGCTTATATCGCGCGTATTCCGTGGGTACAGTTCTAACTATTTTTTTTATGCAATTTATATCGTGCACATATTCAAGGCGCAGGGATTTATTTATGCCGTGTGAGATGGAATTTTTTTACACAATACATCACGCATTCACATCGGCCAGCAGATCGCAGCCATTTTGGCGCATATCCTACTTTTCACGGCCTATTATTCCAAGTCACACGGGTATTTTGGTGGACATTTTTATCTATGCCTATACAATTTTGCCAGGAAAGACCCTTTTGTCAATCGTGGGATCTTTAACGTGCACACCCCAATGTAATGTGCACAACTGAAGTACGCAAATTGCAGATTGGCACGACCCCACTAATTCTTTGAGGACAGAAACGTGTTTACATTTTAAGAAAAGATTACTCAAACATAGAATAACAAACAAAACAAAAAGCTTCCACGGAGCTCTAGGTGTTTGAAAACTGAGAACCGAAGCCGGCTTCATACTTCAGACTATAATGCTTTTTTTTTACATAAGCGTGGGCTTGTATATCAACCCCCCCAAACAAGGAAATAATTGTGTGAGCCATTCGTTCTTTCAGATTGTTCTTGTAGATTTTTAGATTTTCTTTATTTGTGGTTATAGAATTGTTGTGCTTGATGTCTTAATGGGTTGGTTTTTTTTAGTGAATGTATGTTCTTAACTATCCCCCAAAAGTCTGCTTGCTTTTTCTTTCAAGCCATCAGCTTAGAGTCACACTTTTATTTCTTCATTTCTCGTAACAGCGACATTAGCATTCCGGCTGCTTCTTCTTCCGGTGGTTTCCCTTCTTTCCTTTTACCCCTCTTAGTTGTTTCCCCTTTCGTGCAGTCTCGTGCTGAAATTATTCTCACTTCAAGAAAAGAAGCAGGAACGCCCTAGCTACCGGTTTTATGTTTCAGAAGATGGAGAAATGCGGAATTATGTCTGTTTCTTGACGCTCCGGCATCCATCGAGGTAATGGTCCTTTCTGAGATGATGAAAAGCAATGACGCACTTCCCGGAAACACAACAAGGCCGCCACAAAATGGCTGCGGAGGATGTGCCCGCGCCGTCCCCTTGTTAGTGGTGACTTGGAAATGCTAGGTGTGGGAAGACGGGAAGATTTGAAAGGAGGGGAGGGAGGGGTAAGAGGAAAAGGGCTGATGAAAAAGAAGAAAATAAAATGGGTGAGGGTGGGAGGGGGAGATGGGCGCAGAGAGAAACGGGTTGGAACACAGGAGAGAAGGGAGAAGGGTGAGAGAGTAAGACGGGGGTGGGGGTGGGGAGTGAAGGAAGACAGCCACAGAGACATAAATAGAGACAGATCCAGATAAGAGACACAGAGAGACAGAGACAGATAGAGAGAGAGAGCGAGAGAGAGAGAGAGAGAGAGAGAGAGAGACGCAGATAGATGTGGGAAGAAGTTTAAGGAGAGGTATGTGGAGAGGGGGGGGTGGGGGCGTGAAGAAGGAGAAGAGAAAACACACACACATACACACACACGCACACACACACACACACACACACGGCACACACTGACACACACACACGCACATACACGCACACACGCACACGCACACGCACACACACACACACATACACACACACACACACACACAAAAGGTGCTAGATGTTATTTTTTTCTGAAAGAATTGTATGCATTAACTTCACAGATTGACACTGGTAGCCTTCAAGAAATGCATACAACAAAATCACTCTTGGACAAACAGCTTCCACGTTGTGGATTTATGTGTCTGAATGAAGCGATGGCCTCATTCCATGCAAAAGCCAGGCCAGATTTGTTTGTTTTTGTTTGTTTGTTTGTTTGTTTGCTTAACGCCCAGCCGACCACGAAGGGCCATATCAGGGCGGTGCTGCTTTGATATATATAACGTGCGCCACACACAAGACAGAAATCGCAGCACAGGCTTCATGTCTCACCCAGTCACATTATTCTAACACCGGACCAACCAGTCCTAGCACTAACCCCATAATGCCAGACGCCAGGCGGAGCAGCCACTAGATTGCCAATTTTAAAGTCTTAGGTATGACCCGGCCGGGGTTCGAACCCACGACCTCCCGATCACGGGGCGGACGCCTTACCACTAGGCCAACCGTGCCGACCAGGCCATATCTGAGATGGTAAGGCACATCATGTACAGGGAAAGGCCTGCACCTTTTATGTTTTCTTCTGTTTTAGATTAACTTTTTTTTTTTCAAAAATGATTTCGCATGTCTTTCGTACGAAATTAATTTTGTTAGCGGCAGGTATCTAATTCTCCCGAAGATCTGATGTTGTTTGTACGAAAATAATCCACAAAATGCCAAGGAATAAACAGTGAATGAACAGCCGGATTAAAACAAATACAATG
>NC_090257.1:11244593-11282093 GCF_037325665.1 Littorina saxatilis | reverse complement strand
TTTAATTGACTGATACCTGGAATAGGTTATCATATTTTTGGTGTTCTTTTGCCCACGCAAGAATACATTGAACAAACTAACAACAATTTCATTTTCAACAAAGTGAGGGAAATAACGGCTTTTTTTTGGTTTTAAACCGCTAGCTATATTCAATGTCAGCTACAATTGATTGACGTGTTTCTTTTGATTTATATCATGACATTGTTATCATAATTTCTGGACGTATTCAAAGCAAATACATACTATTTTCAATCAATTTCGCTTTTAGATTCCCCTTTCCGCCAAAGAAGTGTTTGCATTCGTCAGATATCTGCTGTCAGGTTGCTGAGTAGGCTAAATGAAAACGTTGATGTTCAGAAGAAAAAAAAAAGCTGACAATGTTCATGTGTGTTTGAATGTTGCACATGTTCTTAGTTTTTTTTCTCAATGAATGGACGCTGATATAAGACAATACAAGTGTTGGTTTTGGACCATCATCACGTTTGTATAATTATATCAGTGACTATCTAATCAAATAGGACATGGAACAAGACACTGCAGGTGAGAAGAAATAAAAGAAGATATTCTAATCCATATGTTTCAGATCGGAGCTGGCTCTCTGTGTACATTATCCTTGCAATAACAGCAACCAATGGAAGCCATACACTGGTTTATTCATGAATAGAATAATAGAATCACACACTGCTTGCAAACATGTAAATAAAAAGAAAACACACCAGTAACCAGGTTAGGTACGTTTATAAGCCTATCTATAATCAATATGTCGGCACGCTACTGCCGTCTTCGGGATGGTAAGCTTAACTTCATACTTCAAACTGCATATGATTACTGCTCGCAAACTTCAAACTGTATATGATTTTGTGTTTGAAACTTAGCCCTTGCTGCAGAAACATCGGGATGAAGTCAAATTGAGGCTCTAATGGACAGAGCCTGGTGTGTCGGACCTTCTCAAAGCCGCAGAGGCGTCGGGATGACTGCATGTTGATCAGGCTCGAAGTGTTAGAAAGTTGCGTTCAGAGTTTACTCGCTGCCACCAAGAACACTCACTTTTCTTCGCAGACCCAGATCTCTACACTGCACGCTTTGTTGAACTGTTCCCAACTGTTTGTTTGTTTGTTTGTTTGTTTGCTTAACGCCCAGCCGACCACGAAGGGCCATATCAGGGCGGTGCTGCTTTGACATTTAACGTGCGCCACACACAAGACAGAAGTCGCAGCACAGGCTTCATGTCTCACCCAGTCACATTATTCTGACACCGGACCAACCAGTCCTAGCACTAACCCCATAATGCCAGACGCCAGGCAGAGCAGCCACTAGATTGCCAATTTTAAAGTCTTAGGTATGACCCGGCCGGGGTTCGAACCCACGACCTCCCGATCACGGGGCGGACGCCTTACCACTAGGCGAACCGTGCCGGTGTTTTCCCAACTGTTCTTTCGTGGAAAGATATCGTAAAAAACCTCTGTTGTCAAACAATCAGTCGGGCTATGAACAGTAACATGGCACACCATGCTATTCGACTCACGGTACACATGTTATCGTTGTCCCGTCGCGTTTCTTTGAAGTGTTGTGTCTCATTATTACAAAAAAATGTTGTCGTGTTTATTGCAATTTTTATTTTATTTTTTAGTTGTTTTTTAAAAAATAAATATTGACTTGACTTGACTTGATAGCTTCATAGAAGCAAGAATTAATTGAAAAAACTAGCAACGATATGAATGTTGAGGGAAATGACATTTTCTCTAGCACGTAAACCTGTCAACGCTGGAGAATACATGTCTCGATGCACTGTTGACACTGGTTTAAAAACACCTTGCCGCTCTGGAATAGACCATCTTGTAAGTGGTAATAAATTATAATAGGTCCGAGCAGGTTTTTACCTGGCATTAGTCTTCTTCTTCAGCGTTCCAGAATTTTCTGGTTACGTGTGAGCTCGTTTGCCCATTTGGGTTCCCCAAACTATACTCTGAGAGCATAGTCAGCTTCACCCAGCTTTCGTTGAGTAGGCATGCTGGGTATTTTCGTGTTTCCATAACCCACCGAACTCTGACATGGATTACAGGATCTTTTCCGTGCGCACTTGGTCTTGTGCTTGCGTGTTTGTATGTGCGTGTGTGCGTGTGCGTGTGTGTGTGTGTGTGTGTGTGTGTGTGTATTTGTCTAAGTCACCAGCAGGTCTGCACATAAGTTGACCTGGGAGATCGGAAAAATCTCCACTCTTAACCCACCAGGCGGCAGCGACCGGGATTCCAACTCACGACCTCCCGATTAGAAGGCCGACGTCTTACCACCACGCCATTGCGCCCGTTTACCTGGCATTAACTAATGAGAGTTAACAAGACGACCAAAAAGCAAAAACTGCGCTTTGCAAATGTTTTATTGCGAAAGCTATGCAATGATTCAACATAAACATGGAAAATGTAACTGTATGTTATGATTAATTTGTTCTATACATTTTGAAACCAGCATTGAACACACCACGAAGCAGGATGACATTGCTGGCATGGCGTTTTTCTCTTGGAAAATTGTGCAGTTTAACCAACAAAGCATTTTCTTGCAACTACCCAAAAAATCACCCACACAAAAGCATTCAGCAACAACACACCAGCAAACCCTAAAACAGCTTTCAAAGCGTATACAAAACATTTTCGATAAATGCTCAGTCAGTGCCCAAGCAAGAAAGACATACATATCCACACGCACGCACACACACACACACACACACACACACACACACACACACACACACACACACACACACACACACACACCTCTAGAGAAACCAGCAACCGAAAATACCACCACCACCGACCGCCCCACTCCACCCCACCCCACCCCAACCTTAACCCCGGCTCTGATTTGCGAATTGTGTTTTATGGATGACATAACCCCGCTTTGTGACGGTGTGCACACCCCAATATCGCGACTAATTTTCCCCAGCCCCTGTCTTGACCGTAGCCAAACAGCCCGGGTGTCAATTTCATCAGTGGACCGCCATGGTCTACGCGCTACAGGCGCCCCCTGTCGACCCCCTGTGTTTGCCCAAGCAGGGGCGATAATTTGTTGGGCCTCTCGTTTGGCCCCTACTTGTTTATCTTCTATTAAGGAGAGTGTGTAGAGGGGACTTAACTGCAACACATCACAGAAGTGTTTGTATGTGCGTGTGTGCGTGTGCGTGTGCGTGTGTGTGTGTGTGTGTGTGTGTGTGTGTGTGTATGTGTATGTGTGTGTGTTGCTTCGATCGCTGCTTTCGTTACTGTGTGTCTTTGAAAGGGGGTCGGGGGTGGTGGAATGCTCTCTGACAAACGACAATAGAACCAGAATTGTCAAATGCTTGAAGCAAAAGAATAGCATTTTTTTGTTTATGATGAGTATAAAGAAGAAAAGCAATCGTTACGAAAATGACCACAATTTAACAACACTTGCTTTCAAAGTTCTCACGTCTTCAACACAGCATCATGTCTTCTGGCTTTTGATCACAGGATTGAACGCAGTGGAAAAAGAAGATCACAAACTCTATTTGTTTATGCTCGTACATCGAAATAATTCAAACCGAATGATCACAGTAAAACTTAAATGATCCGAACTTTTAGCTGCAAATCCCAAAACAAAGAGACTGCCAACGTTCCAAAATTCAGAATCAAAAAACAAGAAAGGTAGGTTGTTGAATTGGAACGTTTGTTATTGACAAAGCAATACATTGGAAATATCTGTGAATGTATTGTTGTATCAATAACAAACGTTCCAACAACCTACTTTTCTTGTTTTTGATTCTTCAGTTGCAAGAAAGGACCACTTTTCAGCACATTTTATACGTCTTGGCTTCTCTTCCATCTCTAAATCAATACTTAACCGCCCACAATTGCACATTAAAGCGTAACAAAGTGAACACAAGACAAGCAGAATGGACACAAGACCTCGCTCTGGCGACATCAAAATCACACTTCACTGTCCAGCCAAACACTAAGGCTGTTGACCGAAAAATCAGAAGCTGAGCAGTTTAAAGTGAAGGATCTGGCGAGAATACGGCGCAGTGTAGACAAAGATCAACAGTATTATTATGGATGCTTCTCACTCTTCCAGGCTCGTTCCCAGTCTCGCGACGAACGCGACATGATCCAAGTGTTCGGATTTTTGAGCTTGCTCTTCTGTCTGTGGACCTCTTCTTTAGCTTCTTCTTTTTCTTCTTTATTAACATACTGAGGAAATCCCTATACAGGACAACTGCCTTCATTCATTTGTGGGTACGTCTAAGGTCCATAGATGGAAAAATAAATAAATGAAAGAAAAATGAAAAAGACATTTCGAGTGAGAAAAAAAAACTTCAATAGAATTCACACTTTACAACAAAATTCACACACATTAATTTGTATCGCTCTCTCGCTAATAACTATCGAAACAAATTTGTCGTCACAAATTATGAATCATTCGCTTCAGAACTGTCACGCTGACTTACCATGCCAAGTCAATCAGAACTGAGACAACGAGGCTTTTTTTTTTTCCTTCTAGGTCATCGCCAAGATGAAACAACAAGGGTGCCTACCTTGCTTTTGGAAAGAAAGCAACTTTATGATAGCCGTTTGCAACGGACCACGAGGCCAGTAAGCCAGGTTATGTCACTATTTGCTCTAAAATTAGAACGCGGAAATTGGAGTGTATTCCTTGGCTCACAAGGTCGTGTTCGCAAGGTCGCCTTGAGTTATAGCACAATTGTGTTGGTGCGAAAATGTTGAACATTGGTATGATAGGTGGTGGTGGTGGTGGGGGGGGGGGTATCAGGAAGGGGTGGGGGTGAGGGGGGGGCATGAGGTGAGGGAAAATTGTCCAGAAATTGTCCACACGAACAGCCCGACCGAATTTCGATAACACTACTAGAGTTCCACGAAAGTGCTCGATTTGTAGCAGTTTTTTTCGTGTTTTGTTGTCAATGGTTCTTATTTTATATTTATTAGTTATCCATTTAAACTTTAGTTTTGTTTGACGGAGTCATTTAAAATCTCACAGTATTCCTTCATTTTGAGTATTAGATTGACACAGGTCGAGGCTAGGAAGATCACTGAACTTTTTACCTTCCACCACTCAAAAAAGGAGTTTGTTTTGGAAATACCTGCAGACTCCAATGACTCAGCATCCAGTAGGTAAAAGGTGTACTTTCTCGTCAAGCTGTGGTCAGACGAGACACGGTTGTTATTTTGTTAAATATCCTTGACCGTGTTGTGGACGTTGTTTTTACACGTGTGTGGATTATAAGGGCAGAGAAAAGATGCTTGTGGTAGAGGTATTTGTGATACAGCACTATAGTTGTTTTGATTACATAGAATGATTATGGTTATTTTTCATGCAGAAATAATGTTACTTTTTGTGTATGTGGAGGGAGGAGTACGACCTATTTTGTTCGTTCTTTGCAAAATTAAAAGGCGCCACAAAAAATAGAAATAAATGGTGGGTAAAAAAATAAAGTATTCAAAAACTGACACATAATTAATTCTTTACGAAAGAAACGAACTAAAACTTTTTTTTAAAGAATCGACGCCCCAGACAACCGGCCTTGGGCAATGAAGTTAAGAAGACCAAAGACAGTGAAAGTCACAAAAAAGTATCACCAAAAGAACCAAAAAAAACAAACAAGAACAACAAGTCGCGTAAGGCAAAATTAGTACATTTAGTCAAGCTGTCAAACACACGGAATAAAAAAAATGTAATCGTAGTACCTAAATTATTACACTTTGATCGTTAATTGTGCTCACAGTTTTGTAGCAAACATAACATATGTATATATTTTCAGATTCAGAATTGGATGAAGAGTACGATGCAAACAATTTTGAATCGGTTTGCAAAAACTAAATTTCCATGTCAACTTTAATGAGCAAACTCGTTAATTAATTTTGAAGCCTTCAAGCTAAAATGCAATACCAAAGTCCGGCCTTTGTTGAAGATTACTTGACCAAACTTTCAACACAATTGGATGAAAAATGAGAGCGTGACAGTGCCGCCTCAACTTTCACAATACGCCGGATATGACGTCAACAAAGACATTTATCAAAAAAATGAAAATAAGTCTGGGGATATCATACTCAGGAACTCTCATGTGAAGTTTCATTAAAATCGGTTCAGTACGTAGTTCTCTCTGAATCGCTCTACACACATACACATACACATACATACACACACACACACACACACACACACACACACGCACACACACACACACACACACACACACACACACACACACACACACACCAGACCCTCATCTCGATTCCGAGTCAACGTTAAAACATTTAGTCAAAACTTGACTAAATGTAAAAAGTAAAGGCAGTACAATGACACGTCCACTACAGCGGCAATCACTGCCCAGTTTTTAATGCAAACTTTTCCCAAGCTATTCCCTCTGTTTCCCTTAAAAATACCCTCGTCCAGGCATTAAACTCGAAAGCGGGGAGAAAGAGAGCGAAAGTCCGGGGGCAAATCTGCAGCCCAGGTAAAACAAACACCTGTCGGCCCTTCAGAGTCCGGCGGCCCGTTTGAAGTGTACCCGTAGCGAAGGGGGTGAAGGGGGGGGGGGGGAGAGGGCTGAGAGAGGGTGGAAGGGTGGAGAACAGGTAAGGGGCAGGTGAAGCACAACCCCTGTGAGAACGCACCTGGTGTTCAGTTATAGACAGAAGAAAGAAAGAGAATGGTTGAAATAAAAGTGACGCCTCCAAATTATCAAAAATTATATACTGTTGGACTCTTACTGGTATTAACTTTATTAAATTACTACCTATTTCTGGCGGCAGAAAATTGGTTGTAATTTTTACCTGACGATCAATGATGACACAGGACTACGTGTGTGTGTGTGGGGGGGGGGGGGGGCGGGGGGGGGGGGGGAGTACGTGTATTTTCTTGCCCCTCAAATGAAAAAAATTTCTCCTCCGGCCCTCCCCACCCTAAGACATAAGACATAAGACATAAGACTTTATTTCAACCATGTGCAGTACACTAGGGACATGTTTTGCCCAGAGTACAATCAATCAATCCATACACGCCCTTCCAAACATCGCTTGCAATCTCAGTCACACACACGCTCACGCACGCCCGCATACATTCCCCACACAAAACCCACAACAGCACACACGCACAAGCATGCTCCTCCTTACCAAAACGTGTTTAACCATCAATTGTACATATGCGTAAAATAAACAGTATAGAAGTATCAGTAAGAATTATATATGTGTCAGACATCAGTTATGACGACAATAACTAAAATCACAAATCCTTAATAATTTTAAAACCAAAACATTTATTACAATACTACACTTGAGTAAGAGCTCAATTTTAACTAAGAACGGCAGTTAGAGGACTAAAGGAGCCAGGACACGCACTATTTACGTTTTTGAATGATTGTTGGCTTTTATGCACTAACCAAAGGTTTGAAGGGGGACAGACTGCGTGACATACGAACTGACACTGGAAATTAAGTTGAACTTGGGTGATTACGGACAAAGGTTTGCTCGAGTTATGAAAAATTGCATTACTTACTTATATATATATTTACGGATGAACGAAATTAGTCGAAGTAACAACTCTGTTTTGGAGGTATGTTTTTTTTTATTTAGGGCATACAGTTTTCTCTTTAGGCTTAAAAAATTTAAAAAAATAGGTGTGGTTACGGTAACCCGACCTACCCTACTGATTTTTAGGGGCCGACCCTATAACATTTTATTACATTTGTCAAAAAAATAAAACCCACAAAAACAAGAAAACGAGTGCAGAAAACGCAATGAAAGCGAAAGCGCTCGAGTCGCACACTTATTTCTCTGTCAAGTAGGTTTAATTTGTACACAGTCATTAGGAAAAAAAGTTTAAAGAAAAAGTGATTGCCTACCTTCTACCCTATTTTTTTTTGTGGCTATGTTACCTTAACCACACCTATTTTTTGGGCTATGTTACCTTAACCACACCTATTTTTTTTTTTTTTGGCCTTATCCTTTCTTTTCTTATTCTATAATCCTACAATAAACTGACTTTCTCATTTATTCCGGACCGGCACGGTTGGCCTGGTGGTTAGGCGTCCGCCCCGTGAGCGGGAGGTCGTGGGTTCGAACCCCGGCCGGGTCATACCTAAGACTTTAAAATTTGCAATCTAGTGGCTGCTCCGCCTGGCGTCTGGCATTATGGGGTTAGTGCTAGGACTGGTTGGTCCGGTGTCAGAATAATGTGACTGGATGAGACATGAAGCCTGTGCTGCGACTTCTGTCTTGTGTGTGGCGCACGTTATATGTCAAAGCAGCACCGCCCTGATATGGCCCTTCGTGGTCGGCTGGGCGTTAAGCAAACAAACAAACAAAAAAATGTATTCCGGAGGTAAACATTTAACAAATATACTTCGCCCACTCCGCCCTGATATGGCCCTTCGTGGTCAGCTGGGCGTTAAACAAACAAACAAACAAACTTCGCCCTGACTTGCATTTTGCATGCAAGAGTTCGTGTTTCAGTTTGACGTGGCCGATTACCAAAATATGTTTTTGTATAATAGCACTATGCAATGTTTTTCTGCTTTTGTGTTATTTTGTTGTTGATGTTTCTGGTAGATTGGGTTGGGCTTATTTGTTCGTTTTTGTAACAAAATACATTCATTACGCTTTCTTATTGTTAATCCGCTAATCTTCAAGAAGAAGAATCCGCTAATCAATTCTCTTTTTCTTTCAGTCTTTCTTTATGTCTGTCTTCCTTTCTTCCTTCCTCCCATCTTGCTTTCTTTACCCCTTCTTATTTTTCTCCTCCTTTTTTACCTCCCGTTTTTGAATGGCACAAGTACCAATCAGCATCTTCTAGGCCGGCGAAGGGGAGGCAACTTAAAACGGCAGGATGGAGGGAGGAAAAGATTAATCTTGCTTTTCCTTTTCGCCCTTTGAGGGAAAACTACTGATTAAACTTCTTCACACCTAAGGCGACCTGCCAGCCTCCCTGTATTCTCTGCCCCCGATGAGTTAGCTTTTATGTCAGGCGCCGCCATGACAAACGAGAGTGCGCAAAGGGACATCACTCTGATAAACTGTTTGGTGTCCCGACCTCCAAGACCCGAGCCGGAATCCGTGTAACCGAGACCACTACTCAGCTGGTGCGGGTGCGATTGCACGTTTTGTGTGCGTGGGGCTAATTTGTGCTCCCGTCTTCCAACCCTATTGACAAGGCGGTTGTTTTTGTGTGTCTTTTTCAGTTTTTTGCTCCTCAGCTTTGCTGTTTTGCCTTACCCATGATTTGTGTTTCTTTTCGCAAAGCGGCTGTAACTTAAATCATATTTAAAGAGCGTTTTTCGGTTGTTCGTGTTTTGGAGGCTTTTTGTGTTCAGTGGCGGTTTGTGAGAGAAACATTGATAGTGGAGAGAGAGAGAGAGAGAGAGAGAGAGAGAGAGAGAGAGAGAGAGAGAGAGAGAGAGAGAGAGAGAGAGAGAGAGAGAGAGAGAGAGAGAGAGGGAGCGTCAGAGGCAGAGACAAAAATAGAGACAGAGAAACAGAGACAGAGACAGAGACAGAGACAGAGACAGAGAGAGAAAGAGACAGAGATACATAGAGACAGAGACAGAGACAGAGAGAAAGAGAGACACAGAGAGAGATAGACATACAGGCAGGCAGGCAGTCATAGACACTGAAAGACATACAGGCAGACAGACATACAGGCAGGCAGGCAGACAGACAGACAGACAGACAGACAGACAGACACAGAGATGTCTCGGTGGCCGTTGAAGAAAAAGGAGATAGAAAAAGACTGAGGGGGACAGAGACACGCAGACAGACGGACACACATCCACAAATTCAGAAAAAAAAGTCATAAACACAATAAAAGATACAAACAAGGCCTGTGATGAATCTGATCGTAATTCAAAACTAATTGATTTCACAATACCCGTGTTGCTTCTTTTCTAATGGCTTTTGTCCTTGGACAAATTGCTACAGAAACAAAATATCACTCTCATTGTAGCTCTTTCTATACACTTAATTGTACCGTCCGAGTGTGATTTTTTTTTTAAAGGTTCAGATTCTACAACGATCTAATGAGATTAGGAGAGAGAGAGAGAGAGAGAGAGAGAGAGAGAGAGAGAGAGAGAGAGAGAGAGAGAGAGAGAGAGAGAGAGAGAGAGAGAGAGAGAGAGAGATAGGGGGGGGGGGAGAGAAAAAGAAGGAAGAAGGGGAGGAGAGGGGGTCGAATGACTGTCTGTTTCTTTAAAAGCCTGTCTGTCTGTTGGTCTGTCCGTCTGTCTGTCTGTCTGTCTGTCTGTCTGTCCGTCCGCCCGTCTTTCTGTCTATCTGTCTGTCTGTCTGTCTGTCTATCTATCTGTCTGTCTGCCCGTCCGTCCGTCCGTCCGTCCGCCCGTCTGTCCGTCCGTCTTTCCATCCTCCTGTCTGGCTATCTATCTCGGTGTGTGTCTGTTAGTCAGTCTGTGTGTCCTCTTTCTCTACTCCTTCAGAAGCTTCACGCTTTTTACATTTTATGTCCAGCTCGTTTTTGAAAGGATGGTCAGTCCAAATTTGTTTAGCCACTTGGAGTCGCCGGTCAAGAATGACAGGGCCACTTCAGGTGTTACACCAAAATCAAACATCTTACGTTGCCGGCATTTCAGTTATGGAGAGATAATCATTCCAGGAAGCGGTTACTCAACCGGCCGTCTATAGACCGAATTCCATCCAAAGAGACCACCCTGAAACAATGCTAGGATTTTGATTTTACTGACATCGACTTTTAAGAAAAGGAACCGCTCTGTTGATCACCTGATTTATGTTTAAATGTTAATGAACAAAAAAAAAAAGAGAGAGAGAGAGAGAGAGAGAGAGAGAGAGAGAGAGACAAACAGACAAACAGACATACCAGAGTTACCCATGACAAAAGTTTGCATAAGACGGTGAAGAAAATGTGGTCATAGAAGACTGTATAATTTTGATTTGATGAAGGTTTGTAGATTTAAAACACACTGAAGAGTTTCGATGTGATTTTCACCTGCAAAGATAACTGTGCACGAGAAGTTTTTGTTTGCCGGAGAAGAGCGGATGGGGGAGGCAGCTGAGCGGGGGGGGGGGGGGGGGTGGGGTGGGGGGGGGTGGGGACGTCATGAAGAAGATTACTACAGAGGACATAGCGATGGCAGGAGGGGACAGTCAGCGTTTTTTGCACTAAGTGCCATAAATCAGTATTATCAAAACACCATCTACAACGGTGTTACTCGCACTTAGTTCAAACCGCTTAAAACAACATAAATGTTCCGTGCCGTCGAAAGCACCTGGTCGTGTAACTCATCCTGAGATATTTCGAAACTGTCAAATTTCATTTTAAATCTCAGTAAGGCATAATAGGAGGGCACATCAAAATGTAATTATAGTGCTTTCCCCCTTCCCGACCCCCACCCCTTCCTCTTTCTCGGTCTCGCCCCCGCCCCCCTCCCCCTCCATCCACCCTCAAACGCCTACCCGACCCACCCCTCCTTAGCAATGTTGATGCAGGTGGGATGTCCACACCCGTCTACCCGGCGTGGTGAGTTTCGGGGGTAAAACACAGACACCCGGTTAACGCTGAAATGAAAACACTTTGCATCGTTTAGACTTGTTTTCTTTGGATTTTTTGGGCAATGTTTCTCTCACTCCTTTTATTTTTCTCTCGTCGTCGTGACATTGTGATACATAGTTTCGCACTGCTGTATAACACCTGTCTTTATTGCACCTGTTGTTGTTCATCATGTTTTTGTTATGAAGTGTAGTAATTTTCGCGCACGAAAGATTAAACAACACAAAATATTTCATGAAATCACCAAATTGTGTAATAATCATCACATGTTTAGCGTCGATCGGTAGGCGACAAACGCCAAATTAATGTTCTTTCAAATCGCCGAAAACATGGCTGTCATTTCGGCAGATGTGCCAAACAATTTTTCTCGGGAGGGGAACAGTGACTGCTAGGACTGCCGAAATCTGTCGAAAATTGCCTAAACTTTTACGGCAATTTCGGCGAATGTGCAGATGATAATAAATCGAAGCAACATCACTGTAGGCTGTTCTTCCTCTTCGTCCTTTTGTTTTATCATTAAACAAACACAAAGTAAGCTAGGATTTCACACACTCAAACTTCCCTTGGCATTCTCCTTTATAGTACTTTAACTTTTATCAAAGTGAAACAGGTAGATGCAATTAGCTCTCTCTCGCCGAGTGTAAAGCAATGGTTTTTTGATAGAAGGAGTTTTTCCCCAACACCTCCCAGGCCAAAGCTCGTCCAACGATCCAAGGGAGCAAACTCCGGTTTTGATATTATACCTGCAAGCAAAATGGGTGCGGGTTGCTTCATAGCAAACAAGAGCAGACAACAACAACAACAACAACAACAACAACAACAACAACAACAACAACAACAACAACAACAACAACAACAAACAGTTAAAACAAATAATGTTAAACTAGTAACTAAAAAAAACTAAAAAATAAACACAAGAAAAGTTTCTAAATGGAACGTTTTAATCACAGGCAAAAGATACATTGATAAATACGCGTATTTGTAGTTGTCTTTGCAGTGGTATGGATGGAAAAACAAATGGTAGAGATGAAGCAGAAAACTTAACTTATCTCAAAGAGGTGTCGTTTCTAACTAATTCTATACCGCTAGGTCGACGACTTGTGTTTCCTGTAGTTTGTTCTTTTTGTTGTTGTTTTTGTTTGTTTGTGTGTTTGTTTGTGTGTGTGTGTGTGTGTGTGTGTGTGTGTGTGTGTGTGTGTGTGTGTGTGTGTGTGTGTGTGTGTGTGTGTGTGTGTGCGTGTGTGTGTTTGTTTGTTTAGTTTAGTTGTGCTTTTTGTTTGTTTTTTTGTCGGTATTTTGTCTTTTTGTTTCTTTATATGTTTGTTGGCGTGTTTGTTGGTTAGTTTCTTTCTTTCTTTTTTTCTTTCTTTCTTTGTTTCGTCTCTTGTTTTTTTTTCTTTTCTCTGTTTAATTTTGTTTAAGTCATCGACGTCAGTAAACCAAAACAGATTTCTAACACTAACAACTAAGCCGTGCGTGTCCAGAAAATGTATACATGTTTTCTTCTCTGGGCATTTGAAGACATGACACTTTGAACAACAATAGGGCGGGGATCAGTCGGTAGCGCGCTGGATTTCTATCCAGTTGGCCGCTGTCAGCGTGAGTTCGTCCCCACGTTCGGCGAGAGATTTATTTCTCAGAGTCAACTTTGTGTGCAGACTCTCCTCGGTGTCCGAACACCCCCCGTGTGTACACGCAAGCACAAGACGAAGTGCGCACGAAAAAGATCCTGTAATCCATGTCAGAGTTCGGTGGGTTATAGAAACACGAAAATACCCAGCATGCTTCCTCCGAAAACGGCGTATGGCTGCCTAAATGGCGGGGTAAAAAACGGTCATACACGTAAAATTCTACTCGTGTAAAAAACACGAGTGTACGTGGGAGTTTCAGCCCACGAACGCAGAAGAAGAAGAAGAACAACAACAACAACAATACTATCAAATAATCAAGTTCCTTTGTACTTTACCTAATTTCTCTCAATCTCTCGGGCCACAGGTCATTGTCTTAGGCGTAGGTTTTCCCCAAAAAAAGCTTTACATCTACATCTACCCCGACCAAAAAATGAAACGATCAGCAAACTTAAAGAAAGGGAGGAGTCGCTTCCCTTAGCACGTTGTGTCACTACATCGGCGGCGCCCGCTAGGAGGCGCTGTTGTTTTAATCCCGCGCACCCACCCGCCATATTGTTTTTGATGTTCACCTTTTACCCCAACCTTTCTGACCTACGGCTGGGATTCGACGTGTTTTTGGACGTTGGGAAAGGTTTCATGGGATTTTTTTTTTTTTTTTACTTTGCTGGGGGGATCACTGCGATACTGGTACGGGTGGCTGCCTGGTTTCAAATTCGTTTTGCGTGGGAGAGTCGCCGGGTCGGACGTTTCCTACGATGTTATTGTCAAACGATAGAGGTTGCATTTTGTTTTTGAATTTCCGTTGCAATTTTTTTTATTTTTTTTATTTTTTTTTTTTTCTCTTTTTGTACAGTTTTTTTTTTTTTTACATGAATATGCTGTACATTACAGGACATCACCTAACCGAAAGGACAGAATCATAACAGAAAAGCACATTTGGACAATTACAACATACATGGGGTGGGAAGATGGAATGGGGAGGGGGGGGATGTTCAGTGGTTTGGTGGTCGCATTATCAAAAGGTTTTAAGAACGAAAAAACCTAAGGGTTACATCAAAACGTGCATATACAGGCGCCAATCCTTGTAGAATTTATCTACTGTATTATTCACAACTGCGTTATACTTTTCACAAATAACTCTTTGCTTAAAGTTTCTACTAAATGTCTGAAAATGAGGGGTCTTTTTGTTCATTTTGGAAATATATACATGGTGTTTGGCACAGATTAATAACACATCAAAAGCTTTATCGGTGACTACATTGTTCGCCACTCCAAGAAGAACCAGTTCTTTAGACAGTTTTAAATTGTCGCAATGGGTGCAGTTCGCCTTTAGCCAATTTACAAATTCTATCCAAAAAGTCTGCACTTTATCACACTCCCAAAACATATGTAAAAGGGTTTCTTCATTTCTACCACAAAATGTACACAATGACGTATCCACAATTTTTCGCAAAAATAGAAACCTTTCTGTGGGCAAAATTCTGTACAATAATCGGTAATGGAACCATCTCAGACAAGTGTCATTTGTTGTTTTAAAAACATGTTGAAAAATAGCCTTCTTATCTAACAAACAGTCCAGAGATTCAGACCATTTTTCGATACATTTTGGGACCGTAGTATGTTCAATCAGTTTTTTGTAAATAAGTTGTGTCTTACCTTTACAAATACATTTCCACACAATGGGCTCTGTCATAATAAAATGTTTATCAAATTCTAAGCCGATTTTTCTCTGATATTTCTTAACAGCCTGGATTACACCTTGATACAATACAAAATCGCCTCGCACATTTGGATATTTGATTTTAAACGCATTATAGGATAAGTATCAATTTTGTCCCAAAATATGACCAATCTGAGCTATTCCATTGTCGATCCAATTTTGAATGTACACTGTCTTTTTATCTCTCCGAATATTAACATTATAATGTAAACATTCTGATACAAAATCGTTAAAGGTTATAGGGTCACATTTTCCATGTAGTTTCTTATAATGTTTAAAAACATTGGTCCAAAATGGGTTTTCCATTCTCTGCATCAAAGCATTTGCAAATTCCTCTCCTCTCATATTAATTGTTGTAACAGATGGACATGCTTTAAACAATAATCTTGATATTAATCCAGTAAGACCATCAACTCTTTTTAACCAAACAATTTTTAGAGATGACAGAAAACTTTTCACGTCAATCATCTTTAATCCTCCATCTTCATAGGGTTGGGTGACCGTAGTTCTTTTAATTTTATCTCTTTTTCCATCCCAAAGAAATTTGAAAAAAATATTATTTAACTCCATCATAAACTGTTCGTCTGGATCAGGTAAATTAGTAAACAAATGTGTCAATTTGGAAATAGCCAAGGTTTTTAGGACTGTTATTTTACCAAAGGGTGTCAGGTTCCTTCTGGTCCATGAATTCAGAAGTTTTTGAATTTCCTTTAACTTATTTCTACAGTTAAGAAAAACAACCTCGGATACATTCACCGAAAAAATAACGCCAAGTGCTTTAAAATTATCCGGGTTCCAGGTAAAATTCATATCAGGCAAAAATCTTCTTTTGCAAAACTTTAAAGGTCCTAACCAAACTACAATTGTTTTATCATAGTTCATTCTCAGACCTGACAGTGATGCAAAATGTTGTAACACTTTTATACTTTCGCAAAAAGATTGCTCTGTATTTCCGTTGCAATTTTTAAACTTTTTTCAAAACTTTCCTCATTTTTGGCTCACGTAAGTGTAGCCTATGCGATGATAAACTTTGTCTGTCTGTGCGTGCGTGCGTGCGTGCGTGCGTGCGTGCGTGCGTGTGTGTGTGATAGAAACTTTAACATTTCCGAGTCTATGGATAAAGCTCGCATAAGAAGATTAGGTCTCGGTCAAAAGTGTTTCAAAAGTGTTTGACGTGTGTGATAGAAACTATTTGAAGACGTCACATTATGACGTAAGAGGGTTAGACGTCACGCAAAGGAATTACTGAAAGTCTCGGTCATTGTTATTGTGAGCGGGCCGAGACTACTTGGCAGATCCAGGGTCTCGCTTTCTTGCACAGTTTCACCTATGCTTACTGTGTGTGTGTGTGTGTGTGTGTGTGTGTGTGTGTGTGTGTGTGTGTGTGTGTGTGTGTGTGTGTGTGTGTGTGTGTGTGTGTGTGTGTGTGTGTATGTGACTGAGTGATTGAGTTTGTGTTACTGTTTGTCGATTTCTTACGTGAGCCTTGAAGGCTTCGCCTCTTGTTTAATTTTCAAATTGCAGATATAGCGTTACGTGGTCTTTTCGTCAAACTTTTCTCGATTGTCAGCCGATATTTACCTCTAAAAGACGAATACGACATAGCCCGGCTGCAACGCGGACTGTTTACATCCCGAGTTGTTCTTTGTTTCAAATACTATACCACATTTTTCAAGTTACATCGTCAACCTTAATTAGTGTTTCTTTTCCATTTCACAGTATGGTAACATCTTGCCATAGAACATTGCATGATATTATCGCAGTAGTGACACTGACAAAGCTTTCATGCTATATTATTAATAATTTCTTATTTTTTCTTCTCTATTTCAGAAGTGGAGAGGAGGAGGAGGGGAAAGTAGGGTAGCTCAATATATATTCGCAGGAAAATTAGGGAGTTCGTGTACACTACATTGGGGTGTGCACGTTAAAGATCCCACGATTGACAAAAGGGTCTTTCCTGGCAAAATTGTATAGGCATAGATACAAAAAATGTCCACCAAAATACCCGTGTGACTTGGAATAATAGGCCGTGAAAAGTAGGATATGCGTCGAAATGGCTGCGATCTGCTGGTCGATGTGAATGCGTGATGTATTGTGTAAAAAATTCCATCTCACACGGCATAAATAGATCCCTGCGCCTTGAGTCCGAGTCTGGAGATAAAAACGCGCGCGATATAAGACTTCATATAATAATAATAAGAGTTCTTTTTGAATACTAACAGTATTAAAACTGATGTATTTATACCGATCGCGTAGTCCACTACACCGTCTACTCCTCATGACTCCAACGACATACGTTAGTTTCAAAGTTAAATATGTCATTTCCAAGTCACGATGATCATTTCCAATCAATCAGTATCGCTGTCCTTATCGAATGTGTTCATCCTAGGTCTGCTAATACTGCAAGATTGACCAATAGTAAGCCAACTCAGTTGCATGTATTTCAATCGATGTACTCTTTTAATGCTGTTTTATTACACGACAAAGTATTTACAAGGCCCGATGTTGGACTTGAGAACGGGGCAAGCTCTCTCTTTCTCTCTCTCTCTGTTTGCCTCTCTCTCTTTCTCTCTCTGTCTCTGTCTCTGTCTCTCTCTTTCTCTCTCTCTCTCTCTCTCTCTCTCTCTCTCTCTCTCTCTCTCTCTCTCTCTCTCTCTCTCTCTCTCTCTCTCTCTCTCTCTCTCTCTCTCTCTCTCTCTCTCTCCGTCCCATCCCTACATCTATTTCCTTCTCCCTCCAAACCTGTTCCGGACAGGGGATCGTGATGCAGAGTAAAGCCAGGTAAACAACCGTCAGTCACGTCAGATTCTACCCCTCCATCTACCCCACGTCTACCCAAGGTCAGTACAGAGACGGGGGAGTCGGAGGGGGGGGGGACACGGGTAGTCGGCAGATTCACAAAAGATCACAAGAGTTTATAGTAGGACAATATATTTTGGAGGTGAAGGTAAAAGGAAGAGGGGGAGGATGAAGAAGAACCGGAGGGGGAAGGAGGGGGGGGGGGGGGGGTCCCCGTAAGGAAGATCGAAGGAAGAGTGGAAAAGAGATGGTAGGCAGAGATGGAAGGCATAGATGGAGGGGAGAGATGGATGGAAGAGGGGGAAGACTGAAGGAAGAGTGGGGAAGAGATGGAAGAAAAAGGTGGAAGGAAAATATGGAAGGGAGAGATGGATAGGAGAGGGGGAAGACTGAAGGATGAATGGGGAAGAGATGGAAGGAACAGATGGAGAGGAGATATGGATAGAAGAGGGGGAAGATGGAAGGAACAGATGGAAGGACGAGATGGAAGGAAAATATGGGGGGGGGGGGAGAGAGATGGATAGAAGAGGGGGAAGAGTGAAGAAGAGATGGAAGGAAGAGAGGGACGATCGAAGGAAGAGATGGAAGGAAGAGAGGGACGATCGAAGGAAGAGCTGGGAAGAGATGGAAGGAAAAGATGGAGGGAAGATCGAAGAAGGAGTGGGGAAGGCATAGAAGGAAGTAGGAAAGAGGGGGGGGGGGGGGGGTAAGGAGAAGAAATAGCGTACCAAAGAGGAAGAATATGGGGGGAAATAACACAGGAGGAGAGAGAAGGGAGGGGGTGGGTAGAGATACAACGAAGAGAGGAGACGTGTGTGGAAGAAGAGGGAGATGGGAACAGAAAACATAGAATGTTAACGGAGAAAGAGGAGGAGGTCTGGAGGAGAAACTCAAGGAAAGTGTTCGAGGAAATAAGACAGCACGTACGCAAAAACGTGAAACTCAGAATGACTGGACAGAGAAGGGGACAAATTAGCGTTGCAGTTGTTTGCCTCTCCCATGCGTGGGCGAACATGCTTGTAGTTTTAAAGCCGCTGGCATCTTGATCAAACTCAAAAAGTCTTGCGGCATACTTAATTAAAGGCACAGTCCTTCTCGTTGATAGTATACGGCCGAGTCATTATTCCACGCCTGGAGAAAGTCATGTGTTGGAAATGTTTCCTGGGCTTTAGAAAGGGGCACTCACCAATACCAATTGAAATTTCAAATGAACAAGGGAAGCTTCTAATCAGTCTTGGAGACAAATTCGAAACAAAAAAGATTGAAATGAGACCATGGTGCAGAGACCGCGAAGGCCCTCGGTGGGTGCAGGGGTAATGCATACAAGACTTATACATCATTGATTTGGCAAGCATTTTAAACCAACCTGATATATATGTTACTAGATGAATACCCGCTTCGCCGGGTACCCGGCTTCGCCGAGAAGAAGTAGAGCCGAATACCCGGGACCCGGCTTTGCCGGGTGTACGCCGGCTTCGCCGGCACACCGTACGAAGGAAGGGAGATAAACGCGCAAAACACTGGAGAAGATAAGGAAGAGTTACTGGGAATGGATGTACAGAAAAACCAAAATCGGTTCAGCGCTGCGCGCTGAGAGCACGTGTTGAAAATTTTCATCGACCAGATTGTGTTTTGGGTGTACCTGAATATGCCCACCAAATTTGAAGCAGATCCATCGAGAACTTTGGCCGTGCATCGCGAAGTGACCGACAGACAGACAGACAGACAGACAGACAGACACAAACAAGCCGTATATAGATATATAGATAGATAAAGAATCATACATCTTCCTGTCATCAAACCGTTTTGGTCAAAATGACGCATGGAAAATCGTGCATCATTTTAAAAAGTTGTTTTGGTCTATCAAATGCATTGTGGAATCATGTATCTTTAATTTTACCAGCAGTTTTCACTAGCCGACAAGTGTTGGATTCATATGTCTCTTCGACAAGCAGTTTCGATCAACTTGGTCAAATTCATTCCTCGTCATTTTGACAAGCAGTTTGATCAACTCGACGCAAGTCAGAATCACACATCATCACATTTTCACACGCAGTTTGATCAACTCGACGCATGTCAGAATCACGGACACATCATCACATTTTCACACGCAGTTTGATCAACTCAGCGCATGTCAGAATCACACACCATCACATTTTCACACGCAGTTTTGAACAACTTGACGCATGTTAAAATCGTATATCATCAGTTTGGCATTTTGTATTTGTTTTTGCCAACCTCAGACATAAACAACTCACGCATCGTCACTTTAGCACGCAGTTTTTAGAGAACTCAGTGCGTGGTAAAATCATGGAGTGTTATCCACTTCACAAGCAAGCGGCCAAACCTGAGGCATGAGCAATTAATGAGATTGGTTGTTTTTATTTTTTTATTTTAACGCAGTATTGATCAACGTCACGTATTATTGAACCATACATCGTTTATCACTTGGCAACAAATTGGGCTGACTCGAGAAGGCAAAATCACAATTTCTTCCTTATTCTGAATTCAGTAAATATTTGTTTCTGGATGTTTTGCTTTCGTTTTTGACAGATTGGCCAAGCAAAAGCGTGATGATATCAAGCAGCTTTGAGTTTAGTCTTGCAGTTTGGGCAAACCAAACGCACGTGAAATCATACAGTTTTACCTACTCCACCAGAAGTGTTGGTCAATGTGAAAACATTGCAAAATTTACTCCAGATTTTGACTCGACATGGGCAAACAGTAGTGTCACCCTACCATTTCTACCGAAGGCAACATCTCTGGTAGAGGCATCTACAGAAATACCGTGGAACCCCCCGTACCAAGACTTCCCAAACTCTGAGAAAAACGGGTCATACAATGGAAGGATTCTTAAAATGTATGTGAATTTACTAAGGTTATGAACAGAATATCTGAACAATGAAGGTCTAAAAAAAGGGGGAAATAAGTCTTAAATTGGGGGGTCTTAAAAGGGGGGGTCTCATTGTATAGCTAGCTCAACTCAGACTGCAACTCGAACTCAGCTCGGCTAAGACAACAAGTGTCTCAGCGAGTTCAGAGGTCGCATTCTTCAGCCTAGTCCTTGGGCCCGTCCATCCCCCCAACGCCCCGCCGTGCAAATACACTTTGCATGCGTGGGACCTTTCCTGCCACACTAAAACAAATTCCCCGAGATCAAGGTAAACTGCTAACAACAACAAGACGACGGTTCTGGATGATGTTACAATGTCTCTTGCTATGTTCTCTTCTTTCACTGACGCTTTTCGTGATTTTTTGTTGTTTTTTGCTTTTTGAGGGAGGGGGAGGGGGAGGGGGGGAGCATATAGGATGTTGGTAGGAGGGGGGTTGATGGGTTGTGGAACGATGGAAGAGGAGTGGGTGGATTGTAGAATGGCCGTGTGCTGTTTTTTTTTGTTTTTTGTTTTTAAAGTCTGCATTGTTGTAAATTTCTCTCTTTCGCAACTCGGTAGTTTATAAAACAATGGTTTTCGAAGAGCGTCCACATTGGGGAGGAATTGGGTATATATACTAACTTGGGAGGAGTTTAAGAAGGAGCATGTAAATGTTGTTTTTATTTCGTCTCTGGTTTAGCTTAGTTGCACTGTTTTAAAACGTTTCGATGTAATTAAAGTATTTTTTAAGTCATATTCTTCAAATTATTGGTATTAAATTAAAGGTGATTTTTCCAATCTTATAAACTTGCTTCCAGCTGAAGTCGGCGATGGACTGAGTTGGAGAAATCCAAAACCAGTTAGACGGCTAACGTTCCAAACAAGTTGGGGGGGGGGAGGGGGGGGGATTCGCAATTAATAGCTGTTCGACTGACGCCTCTTATTTGCGTTTTTTGCTTGTTTGCTATCACAATATACATGGCCACCAACATTTGTTTGTGAAGCATATTTTTGATAACAGTTGTGAACAGCTTGGGTTGGCAAGGGAGGAGGACGCTATATGTTCAGACGATCCTCTTTTCTTTCGTAGGAACGATTGTGTGTGGCACTCTTTTGAAAACTCTTTTTTGAAAAAGCTGTTGTTTTATTTTGGTTGTTCTGTTGTTCTGATATTTGCGAAGCCTATCCAGTGGTTGCAGTTATGGACGTGGGAAAGTCACTTTCGTTTGCTTTCTAGTATTTTATTTTTCATAGCTTATCCTTTCTCTGTCAAAATCCAGGCAAGTGAATGAGTTCTGAAACGAAGTGACAAGCATAGGGAGAAACGAAACAAACTTTCATTCCATCATGTCTTCCTCAAGTCTGTGGTATGCGTACAACCTAAAGAAGACCAAAGGGTCAAAACCATGTCAATGGATTATAGAAACATGAAAATATCAAGCATGCTTCCCCCGAAAGCAGCGTATGGCTGCCTAAATGGCGGGGTAAAAAACACGTAAAAACTCCATCGTGCAAAAATACACGGGTGTACATGGGAGTTTCAGCCCATGGACGCAGAACAAAACCGGCGTAGCATTGCCATTTCGATAAGCGCAGTAGTCTTCGTAAATACGCGAGGACAATTATACGTCTGGGTCTTTTTATGAAACATAACATCTAAAGTAACCCCCAGGTCGTGGTAGCCCACATGCACCGCCTTGGTCTGTCGCACACACCAAACTGCCCGTGCGAAACAGGCCCACAGACCCCGGAGCACATCCTGCAGACCTGCCCGCTCCACCAGGAAGCCAGAACAGATCACTGGCCCCAAGGTGCCACACTGCAGGAGCAACTCTGGGGCACCAAAGACTCCCTGATCCTGACCACCAGCTTTATTCAAGCTACAAAACTTGAAGTCTGACCTGAGGCCAAAAATCCTGGAACGCCGAAGAAGAAGAAGACCAGTACAAGTAACACTATCACCAAATACATTCGACGGGGGCTTTATGCAAAGAGCAGTCTTCCTCTTGTTATTTGTTTGACTTTCCTTTTCTTTTTGGGAGACATAAAGGCGACTTCAGCGGGCCTTCTTGCCATCAAGTCAAGTCTGACACGTCCCCTCGAGAAGCCTAATGAGTGTTTTCACGATGAGGGGCTAAAACAAGGAGCGTGACAGAGAAGCAAAGGTTAAAAATAAGGATGAGTGGATGAAAAACACTCGCTCTCTCTTTCTCTCGCACTCTCTCTGTCTCTCTCTCGCACTCTCTCTCTCTCTCTCTCTCTCTCTCTCTCTCTCTCTCTCTCTCTCGCACTCTCTCTCTCTCTCACACACTCTCTCTATCTCTCCCCTCCCCCCTCTCTCTCTCCCGCCCCCCCTGCCTTCCCCCGAAACTCTCCCGAAATAGAAGGCCATGAAAGTTCAGAAATCAAATGAAATAATAAATCAATTACTCTCTTTCTCTCACTCTCTCTCTAGCTCTCTCCCCCCCTCTCTCTCTCTCTCCCTCCCCCTCTCTCTCCCTCCCTCCCCCTCTCGCCCCTCCTCTCTCCCTCTCTCGCTCTCATCCCCATCTCACCCCGTCCTGTTCAAGTTCTAACCCCCTTACCCCAGCCCCCACTTCCCACCAACGACAGAAACTCCAGAACTCAACGTCGTCGAGTGGGTCCTGTCCATACCTTTCGTTCTGTTTGATTTACCTCTTGACTTTTTGCTTGCCAACACGGTTTCCTACAATAGCCCTGTCAATGTTGTTCTCCTGTGGAACTGAGCTTCTGTTTCGATGGTAACAAGATAAATCAGGTTTTAAGCGTGGCGATTTGAATCTTGTAGTGGTCTGGTTGGTCGGCATATATTGCTGCCTGAAGTTTGCGCAGAGAGTGTGAAATGCTGGTGACTGTGGTCGATTGTCTCGTGTGTGTGGGAGTTGTGTTTATGTCTGTCTGTCCGTCTGTAGATGTGTGTGTGTGTGTGTGTGTGTGTGTGTGTGTGTGTGTGTGTGTGTGTGTGTGTGTGTGTGTGTGTGTGTTTGTGTGTGTGTGTGTGTGTGTGTGTGCTTGTGTGTGTGCATGTGTGTGTGTTTGTGTGTGTGTGTGTGTGTGTGCGTGTGTGTGTGTCTGTGTCTGTGTGTATGTGTGACTCTCTGACTTCTGTGCGTGTGTGTGTCTATTTGTGGTTGTCTGTGTGTCGGCATGTGTCTATCTGTCTGTGTCTATGTGTCAGTATTTGTGTTTCTATGTGTATGTGTCTATTTCTGTTTTGTGCGTACACGCGTGCACGCGATATGTAACTTCCCTCACGACGTTATGAAATACTCCTTACATTAATATAATTCTCAACTTTTATTTTTGTTTTCATTTATATAATATAAACATGAAGACACAGACATGAATACAAAATGAGTAAAGATATAACACTTCAACACTGGAAGCAGCAAATCGAAACAATGACGTACGTAGAAGAATTTACTTCCAAGCTACACCACATACGGCCAAGACCACACACAGCTAACAGGGCGACACCACATCTTAAACAAACCAACCTTTGGTGTAAAATTTCTTTGTCTATTAAATATTCATCTCGAAAATGAAATCCGGGGCTGTTGTCTCAGGACTTGAACCCTATATCTCTGTGCTCCTAGGCTTGTGTTTGTGCAGCAATCTATGGTAATCCTACAGCAGTGAAAGCTAGCTGACTTGAAAGAGGAGAGTAATATGGGAAGGTAATACAAGGTGTGGTTTCCCGGTGGCGCAACTTGTGCACTGTTGTGACCCCTGCCCATCTGCGTCATTAATTAACTAAGATAGGTTTTGGTATTGGCTTGTGCAGTGTATGCGCGTACAAATGCACACACGCGCGCACGCATGCGTCGACGCATACACAGATGCACCCACATCCATACACACACACACGCATGCACACACACACACACACGTACACACACACACACACACACGCACATACACACACACACACACACACACATTCACATACGCGCGCACATACGTTGGTGCAAATACGCACATAAGTCAAGGAACACACAACCACCACCATCAGACCTAACCTACTGTTTACCTCAGCGTCAGCAAAATCAAAATCTTCGACTACAACGACATGAAGACGACGACTACAACAAAAAGCCTAGCTCAGGTCACTGGGTGATAATTATGGATGATGTCATTGTGCTTTGAAATGTACACAGTGCAGGTACTGGTTTTGACGTCAACCACATAGACAGTATATCCTACAGCAGATAAGAAGATACACTTTGCAAATTAAGAATTCTGCATAAGCAGTAAACATAATATTATACGGTACCCCCACCTCTGATTACAATGCACACACGCACACACTGAAAACACACACACACACACACACACACACACACACACATTCCCCCACCCCTCCCAATTCACATGCCTCCTACCTCCAACCCCATAACCCAGCCCCCTCGAGAAGTGCGCAGGCAGGCGTCTTCGGATAGCTAATTGCCGGGTGCAGGGGTAAACGGGTACAATCTACCCGAAGTCACGGCTCTCCAAGCAGAGTTCAAACCTTGTATCGTCGTTTCGAGCACGCGCCGAGGTAAATCGAGCAGCAGTCATCTTGAAGAAGTTGATTTTAGGCGTTGATTTTAGTCTTGTGGCGAGAGCGACAGCCAGGACTGTGTGTTTGTCACAGAAATGTGGATGGTTCTGAACGCAAGGAGTAATGAAATAGTGCGGGAGTGAGTGTGTTTTATAGTTCTTAGTCGTGCTCTAAGTGAGAGTGTCATTTTGGATTTCTGGAGAAACGTTCGTTTTGGGCAAATTGCCTAATATACTTACAAAGACTGGAAGTAAATGTGACCGAAAGAAGAACATCAGAGGAAAGGTCTTACGATTCTAAAATCCTGGACTAAGTGAGTGAGAGAGAGAGAGAGAGAGAGAGAGAGACAGACAGACAGAGAGAGACAGAGACAGAGAGAGAGACAGAGAGTGAGCGTGTTTAGTGCTCGCAGTGACTGTGAAACTACAATAAGGAGTACTTTTGAGTTTGGGGGTAATTTATAACTAATTATTTGCTATTAAAAAAAAGGGGGGGGGGGAACAGACAAAGTCAGTAGAACATGGGATTTGTAGTAACAGCACAAATACCTTATACCCCGTTCACACAGAGACGCCGCTTCTACTCCGTTGTACAATTTGTGGAGAGCGTGGCCAATCGTGGGCCAAACGTGGGAGGATCTTCATGAGCGTGGTTTGGTCGGGTTGGATCTGCTAGGTCGCGAAGCTGCCCGCTCTCCCTACGCTTATTTTGAACTGCACAAAACAAGCGTAGCAGTACAGTCGTGATGTAGGTTTTTTATGGCCCCCGTCACACAGCTCTACGTTTTTACGACGACCATGCCGATCACTCCAATTTGAAAAAGTTATCAAGTCAGGGCTCGTCGTCAAAATCCAGCACATGGCGAATAAAAAAAACTACATCACGACTGTACTGCGCCACGACCCGGCTACGCTTGTTTTGCGCAGTTCAAAATAAGCGTAGGGAGAGCGCGGAGCTTCGCGACCTAGCAGATCCTACCCCGACCAAACCACGCACATGGAGATCCTGCCACGTTTGGCCCACGATTGGCAACGCTCTCGGACATTTTCCGTCGTAGCAGAAGCGGCGTCTATATTATGTGACTGGGGTATTAGTGCCATGTGCTGGATTTTGACGGCGATATGCCCCGATTTGATAACTTTTTAAGATCGGCGTGATCGGCATGGTCGTGGTAAGGACGTATCGCTGTGTGAACGGGTCCTAACAATGAGATTAAACGTGTCACCAAAGAAAACGTCACCTTTGCTGCTGATGACGACTGCACAGTAAAAAAGACGATGTTGACGATAAAGGCAGATTGAGAAGAAAGAACACGACGAAGAATAAAGATAACAGTAACGGGAAGATCATTAGGTGGGGGTGCGGGTAGCTCTGGAGGTAGAGCACTGGACTTGTGATCGTAAGGTCGCAGGTTCGAATCCGGGCCGGGACGGACACGGGTCAACTTTATGTGCAGACCCAGAGATTGATTGATATATGTTGCTTTTTGGGTCCAGCGGACCATATTATTATTATTATTATTGTGATCATTTTTATGCGCCTAATCTAGATATAGCCCTAGGCGCTTACATATTAATTTCTGCCGTTTGAAATGGAATTTTTTACAGACAGACAGACAAACAGACATTTTTTTACACACAATATATAACGCATTCACATCGGCCAGTAAAGCTCAGTAGCCTATATTAGGCGAGCATTCACCTTTCATATGGGCCAAATCAGGACCCCACAAGTTTAACATTACACAAATTTAAATTAAATCAATTTCAAAAAACAAAGTCAGGAAATGTATCACAGTAAAACTATGTATCACAGTAAAACTATGTATCACAGTAAAACTATGTATCACAGTAAAACTATGTATCACAGTAAAACTATTATCACAGGCGTGGCACCATGGTGCCTCTTCTCTTTTAAGCAGGTGAACATGTGTTATATAAGTGCGACCAGTGTGTAACCTAGCCAAAACACTTTCTTCTTTTCTACTTGAAGCCATCAAAACTACACAAGATACGCCCTGAGCATTAAGGTGTCAGCCACTCATTCCCTGGTCACACATGACAAACTCGGAATTCACCATATTTTGGGGGAAAAAAGGTGGAGAAATTTATGGGTTAGAAAAGGTAAGTGAAAGGGCTTTGGGGAGGCAGAAATAGTGAAGAGACAAGAAAAAGATCCTAATTAGGTTCACGGCATCGAGAGTGATGCGACCTTCTCTCAGAAGTTAGTAGAGAAGGCTCCCCCATCCACCACCCGGGGGACGCGCCTCTACGCCAATTAGGGGGCGCGAGGCCCCAGAGACGGTATCCATCTCCCACCCCAGTGGCACGTAAAAGACCTCGGTCATTCTGCCATGAGTGCAGATGGCTGATACCGCCTAAACACGCATACACGTGTGTGTCTTACCTAAAGTCGGATTAAAACCCGGGTACATGCCCTTAATGGCTTTGCCGTGAGGGCGTAAAACTTGAATTTCCCTCAGATCATCAGGAACACAGGGATGATGAAAGAAGATGGTGGTCCGTTCGAGAAGGAGATGGAAGAGGAGAAAGACGAATCCTACGACTACTACTACCACTACTACTACTGCTGCTGCGGCTGCTGCTAGAACCTGCCCTTGCGACCACTTCTCGAAGGCGACCAAATGCCTTCAAATCTAAAACAAACTCTCTCTCTCTCTCTCTCTCTCTCTCTCTCTCTCTCTCTCTCTCTCTCTCTCTCTCTCTCTCTCTCTCTCTCTCTCTCTCCACCTCTTTCTCTCTCTCCTTCTCTCTCTGTCTCTCGCTTACCATCTCTCATGCCTTCTCTCTGCATGCTGTATCTGTGTGTCTGTCTCTCTCTCTCCCTCTCTCTCTCTCTTTCACTCTCTCTCCCTGTCTCTCTCTCTTTCTCTCTCCCTGTCTCTGTCTTGCTTGTTTGATTGATTTTCTTTAAAATGTAATGTATGGATTAGAGCATGATGTTGAGAAAGTGCAAGCTGCACTATACCACTTAATTTACATCAACTAACTCGCAATTTACCTCAATGCAATGCATTTTGTGTACATATGTATAATGTTTTCACTTTAGTTATCTGTTAAAATGTAGAATTTTAGTTTTTCTATTTTCTATTTTTTATCTTGTATTTTTATTTCATTTTTGTAGTTAGTCCCTCTTTAGGGCGAGGGCTGGATGTAAAAAAAGCAGACCACTGCTTATTCTACTACCCTCGTTAAATAAAGAATTGTCATTGTCATTGTCATTGTCTCTCTCTCTCCTTCTCCCATTCTCTCGCTTACCATATATCTCTCATGCCTTCTCTCTGCATGCTGTGTCTGTCTGTCTGTCTGTCTGTCTGTCTCTCTCTCTCTCTCTCTCTCTCTCTCTCTCTCTCTCTCTCTCTCTCTCTCTCAAACACACACACACACACACTCTCTCTCTCTCTCTCTCTCTCTCTCTCTCTCTCTGCTCCTCCTCCCACCCCCATCTCCTCCTCCTTCTCCACCCCCTTCCCATTCTCATTCCTATTTGTCTTTGCCGTTTCTCGCAGTTTCATGGACTCAAATCGCGTTCCTTTCATGCAGGGCGTAAAGTCTTTTAATCGTGTAAAAATCCAGAGAAGGGGGAGCCACTTTTTCCATGCGAAATATTTACCCTCCCAAGGCCCGCAACCGGACAGTTTCTTTTTTAGAATGGCCTCCCCTGTAATTCAATTTTTTTCGCTGTTCCCTCGGGCAAAATTCCCTCGCAGGAAATGAATCTATTGAAAACGAGCGTTGGCAATTTCTTTACTACGATTTGCTGCAAACCACGCCTTCTCCTTGTAAAGGGATGCTGAGAGAGAAGACAGACACAGTCGGTGAGGAGAAGGAGGGAGATGAAAAGAAGGGGGAGGGCAAAGAGAGAAAGCGAGAATGGCCAGAAAAAGGAAACGAAAGTAAGAAAATGAAGGCTTTGTGGGTGGGTGGAGGGCGGGGGGTGAAGGGAGAGAGCTATAAGATAACCTTTTTTAGTCACAAGGAATATAATATAAGCAATACATGCATTTTTACAATCATCCCTCGCCCATAAACGAAAAAATAGAACAAGCAAAACAAAATACACACACACACACACATACGTTGGTCACGTTGGTTGGTTGGTTGATTGGTTTTAAACAATCACATTGTGCTAAGAAAATGCATAGTGCAATCTCGAAAGAGAGAGAGAGACAGAGACAGAGACAGAGACAGAGAGACAGAGACAGAGAGACAGAGAGAGACAGAGAGACAGACAGAGATCGAGAGATAGTTAGTTTACGCGCATGTTCGGTGGTGACTGTTTGTGATGGTGGAGAGGTTCAAAGATACAACACTTTTCTTGTAAACAATCAAGACCATCATCTGAGATCTGCTAAGGATTTTACACGTGTGACGAATATCATTCCAGTCGGACACACAGGCTAAACACCAACAGCCCAGCTGCTTCAGTGTCGGGGCCGGTAGCTCACTTGAACTTGTGATCCGCGGCCGGGGCGGGTCACATTTATGTGCAGACTCAGAAACGGTGTCCATGTTCAACTCCCGGGTCACCACTGTAGCACGTACGTAAACGACCTCGGTCATTCTGCCATAATGGTAGGTGGGAGATTACACATAAACACGCACACAGCTGGGTAGCGCGACTCTGTTGCTGCCAGCTTACCACTGGGAGGAAGCGACACGAATTTCCCAGCGATGGGACAATAATAAAGTAATGAAAAAATGAAACAAATGTCTGAAATGAAACGAAATGTGCCGAATAAGAGTTTTCGTTTAATTAATTTTGCAGACTAACATACGACACTAATTCAGCAAAACTTTTCCACTCTTTAAAGGCGGTCCCTAATTGAGCCCGAAGCGGACTACGCGAAGTCTGTTTACCTAAAACTCAGTGTTGAAGCTCCGTGCGGCCAGCTTCGCGAAGTCTGTTTACCTAAAACTCAGTGTTGAAGCTCCGTGCGGCCAGCTTCGCGAAGTCTGTTTACCTAAAACTCAGTGCTGAAGCTCCGTGCGGCCAGCTTCGCGCAGTCTGTTTACCTAAAACTCAGTGCTGAAGCTCCATGCGGCCAGCTTCGCGCAGTCTGTTTACCTAAAACTCAGTGCTGAAGCTCCATGCGGCCAGCTTCGCGCAGTCTGTTTACCTAAAACTCAGTGTTGAAGCTCCGTGCGGCCAGCTTCGCGCAGTCTGTTTACCTAAAACTCAGTGCTGAAGCTCCGTGCGGCCAGCTTCGCGCAGTCTGTTTACCTAAAACTCAGTGCTGAAGCTCCGTGCGGCCAGCTTCGCGCAGTCTGTTTACCTAAAACTCAGTGCTGAAGCTCCGTGCGGCCAGCTTCGCGAAGTCTGTTTACCTAAAACTCAGTGTTGAAGCTCCGTGCGGCCAGCTTCGCGAAGTCTGTTTACCTAAAACTCAGTGTTGAAGCTCCGTGCGGCCAGCTTCGCGAAGTCTGTTTACCTAAAACTCAGTGTTGAAGCTCCGTGTGGCCAGCTTCGCGAAGTCTGTTTACCTAAAACTCAGTGTTGAAGCTCCGTGTGGCCAGCTTCGCGAAGTCTGTTTACCTAAAACTCAGTGTTGAAGCTCCGTGTGGCCAGCTTCGCGAAGTCTGTTTACCTAAAACTCAGTGTTGAAGCTCCGTGCAGCCAGCTTCGCGAAGCATACTTCGAGTAATCGACTTCGCCAAATAATTGTGTTTGTTTGTTTGTTTGTTTGCTTAACGCCCAGCCGTCCACGAAGGGCCGTATCAGGGCGGTGCTGCTTTGACATATAACGTGCGCCACACACAAGACAGAAGTCGCAGCACGTACAGGCTTCATGTCTCACCCAGTCACATTATTCTGACACCGGACCAACCAGTCCTAGCACTAACCCCATAATGCCAGACGCCAGGCGGAGCAGCCACTAGATTGCCAATTTTAAAGTCTTAGGTATGACCCGGCCGGGGTTCGAACCCACGACCTCCCGATCACGGGGCGGACGCCTCGCCAAATAATTAAGGACAGGTTTTATGATATACCGTCCCATGTTACTTCCTGAGCAAGTATGCAAGTGGCGTTCGTGATGGTTGACACGAGGGAATGGCTCATTTAACATCAGAGGACATACACACATAGGCTCGTCAACAATTCTGATACTCGACCCTAACGTGTTCACGGAAGGATGCGCAAACCATTACGGCACAAAGTCTCTCACAGTTGAAAATAAACTTTGTGTGAAATGTGATACTGCTGACACAGTGTGGTTTGTCGGTCTGTATGTGACACGTATGACTGAACATCCAAACCATCAAAGGGACCCGCTATTCAAAAGCACGCATTACCAGTTTCCCAGGTATGCGGGTGTGATGTGTTTATTCGCCCACGATTGTAATCTTTTTATTTCATCATTTTGTATAACTGTTTATTTTACTTATAGTTTTAAGCCAAGCCAAAACCGGCACGGTTGGCCTAGTGGTAAGGCGTCCGCCCCGTGATCGGGAGGTCGTGGGTTCGAACCCCGGCCGGGTCATACCTAAGACTTTAAAATTGGCAATCTAGTGGCTGCTCCGCCTAGCGTCTGGCATTATGGGGTTAGTGCTAGGACTGGTTGGTCCGGTGTCAGAATAATGTGACTGGGTGAGGCATGAAGCCTGTGCTGCGACTTCTGTCTTGTGTGTGGCGCACGTTATATTTCAAAGCAGCACCGCCCTGATATGGCCCGTCGTGGTCGGCTGGGCGTTAAGCAAACAAACAAGCAAACAAGCAAGCAAGCCAAGCCAAAGACATTTTTTTGGCTTGGTTTGTTTTGTGTAATTGTTTGTGTGTTGATTTGTTTGTTAATCTAAACAACAAAGAGACTGTGGTGAGGTGAACAAAGTTAAAAAATAAAAAAAGTTAAAAAAAAAAAAAGATTTATGTACTCACCGATACAAGAACAGCACAAGACAGTACGAATTTTCGCTGATGTAAGCTTCATCAGGAACAAAACACAAAAGGGAACAAAAAGCAGACGCAACACGGAACGAATAAGGTTTGAAAAGAAAATGGAGGGGAAACACACACAAAAAGGGAAGGAACTCTTGGAACGGAAATTAATGACAGGGGAGAGAAGTGGTTGGATGATGTTCCACCGGTTTAAATTCCACACGGGATCTACCTCTTCCTCTCAACGTTACCATGCAGATAGCGTTCGACATGATCAATTTTGTTTACTAATCCATAACAAGTTTGTGCAATATAAATTAAACAATGAAGGAATTATCAACTGTTCACTTTATTAGACTAACTTGAATATATTAGGATATGCCAAACAAAGAAAATCCCAGACTAAACAGAATTACGATTGACACATTTTGATCGGAACCAAAAATAATGTGGGTTGCAATTTGAAAAAAAATCCAAGGTCTTTGGAACCTGCCGAGGTTTCAGCCTTGATAAGCTCCTGTATTTACTAAATTACGAACAAAATATATATATCCAAGCCTTAATTTCTAATGCATTTGCAGTCTACTGAAAAGGTCTATGTTTTGTGATTTTGACATTTTAGAGGCGAGTGGTAGTCAAGGCCTCAACGATTTGTGGAGATTTTTTTTCTTTTGATTGAAACAAATATTGATATATTTACCTTTAGTAATATTTATACCCAATTGCAGGAAGGAGGAGGCACAATGGGTTCATATTTAATATATTGAGGAGAAAAACAATGTCATGGCGAAATACTAGTTCACAAATGCACATCGTCCAAGCACAATGGGGTAAATGAAAATCGAGTAGGGACAGGTGTCACATCAACTTAATCGTCGCCAGTGTCGTCGCTGTCGTTTTCGTCGCCATCGTCACGCGTCATCAAGCACAAAAGTAAAATAACGTCTGAAAGGGATAAGGACAAACTCGTCATCATCATCATAATCATTACTCATCATCATCATCACCACCATCATCATCATCATCATCGTCATCGCCATCTTTGTCGTCGTCATCATCATTACTACCGAGCGTTTCTTCCGAGAAAAAGTGTTAAATTAATTCCAAATCGTCTTGTTTCTATCAGAAACGGCCGGGAAACCCCACAACATTATTGTACAGCAACCACTGCACCCCCTCTCACAAAATCTTCCCGCTGACAATATTAATGAGATCTACATCTGCTGAGTGACTTCCAGTAACAAATGACATGAGGTCTGAATCGGGTAAAACCCCAGAATTCCACCGGTTTAAATTCCACACAGGACCTACCTCTTCCTCTCAACGTTACCATGCAGATAGCGTTCGACATGAGCTTTCTAATCTGCAGGGATAATCTCGTCAAATCTCTTGTCAACATGCGTGGAGATACGAGACTTCGTCGCGCGTGCCCCGAGCAGAGCAAACAGATCTTCGCAGGCTGAAGAGCGTGTCAGGGGCGATAATTGTCTTGTCGGCGTCTGCTGGTTTGATTTATGGTTTGTTCGCAACTAAGTTTCCTTCTCTGTGCTGGAATTTGGTCATCTCTGTTATGCTGTGGGAAGGGTAAACGGTGTCACACTATACAAAAGACCAAAAATATATGTTGCTGGGATTTTTTCGGCAAATTTTGCCAAAAAATGTGCATGAAAGTTTCGGCATTTTTCCAAAGCTGAAGGCAGTTGGGCTCACCCACTGTGGGCTCACCATCTCAGATCTGGCCAAGCTTGTACAGGAGGTGAAACCATCCCTGCTCTTGGCCACAGATCGAAAATAAACAGCATTGGTGGGGATTTTTGCCTGTTTATGATATAATAGTTGTTGCTTTTTATTTTATTTTATTTTTAATTTGTGATAATTCCATTTCTTTATTTTTAATTTTTTTTGTTTTTGTTTTTTGTTTGCCAAGCACATCATTGTGGGGCTTTTAATCAATTTTTATTATATTGTATTAAAATATTCAACTCACCACAGAAAGCAGGGTATTGATTGTTGGCAGGTGAATAAGTGGAGGGGTGGTCTTATCCTATGTAAAAGCCTGGCCAGGGCTGACTGACTATTAGGGTTTAACGTCCTCTTAGACCAACTGGTCTATATTGGGACAGGTATTGGTAATACGTTGAAGATATGGTGTGATACTTTGATTCGAACAAGCCCGCTGTGGCTGTCTTCTTCGACACACCAGCATTGGGTTTGTCTCGTCAAAGTATCGAAATACGATCATGATAATCGGAGACGAGAGATGATGCATGCGTGTCTTCGTGTTTTCCAAGCCCTGAGACTTTCGCTGTGAACGTGGGATCTTTTTCGTGCGCATGTGTGCACACGGGGGTGTTCGGACACCGAAGAGAGTCTGCACAAAGTTGACTCCGAGAAATAAATCTCTCGCCGAACGTGGGGATCGAACCCACGCTGATAGCGACCAACTGGCTACAAAGCCAGCGCGCTACCAACTGAGCTACGTCCCCGCCCCTGCCAGGGCTGAGATGGTGTGCCCAACCGTTTTCTCAAAACTGAGGAGTGTGCACGTTTGACTCATACCTCCCTTTCAGCAACATAATTGAAATAAACTAACAGAGAGAAAAAAACAACAGCTGGGACAAATAGACAAATACTATATCACAGCGTAATGTGAAATAAGAATTAAGGTGGCGATGCTTAAGAATAATTTCCCTAATTCAAGGAAGCTGTTGCAAAGGCACCAATCTATTCAGACGGAGAGACCCGTGTTGAAACTGTCACATTATTGTTTAAAACCGATCAATTTGGCTTTGAAATTCGATTAATTCTGTAAACTGTAGATAGAGAGAGCTAATCTAGAACTCTATTTACACCCCCGGTATAGGGGTGTGTATAGGATTCGGTCGATGTGTTTGTTTGTGTGTGTGTTTGTGTTCGCATATAGATCTCAAGAATGAACGGACCGATCGTCACCAAACTTGGTGAACAGGTTCTATACATTCCTGAGACGGTCCTTACAAAAATTGGGACCAGTCAAACACACGGTTAGGGAGTTATTGGTGGATTAAGATTCTACAAGGACTTATAGAGGGACATATTAATGGTCAAAGGGAAATAACCTTCTCAGTTGGTGGCAGTGAGAATGGTTATTTCCCTTTGACCAACGGGGGTGTTTTTCCTACCTCGGAGGAATTTCTTGTTTTCATTTGTATCCAGAATCAACAACAGCCCGACACAGCAGAACGAAAACGGAGAAATAAGAACGAGAGCCATTACAGGCACACTCAGCTTCACGTAAACCATCAGTTTCTTGTCACAGACACTGTCAGGCTTTTACACACAGTACAAACAACCCTTTCATTTAAACACTTACCGCTTGAGAACATCCTAGGTGCCCTCCGTAAAGAGCGAGCATTTTTCAAAGAATTTATTTTTGCGAGGCCAACCGGATTGTTTCTCAAAGAAGACGAATGTTCTGCATATTGCTTGCTTCTTTGAAGTCAACTTGCCGCCGATAAGTTCGTGTGACTCGCAGTCGTTTGTTGCATTTTAGATTCGGAGGTACACAATTACGTGCTATTGCACATACAGCGAGTCGCATTGAAATCACAAACTGACGACAAAATTGTGAAAAAAAAAGGAAAAGTGTGTGACACGGGTCCACGATGGCTCAGGGGTAAAATAAATCACGAAATCTGGTGTGTGGTTTACGCAAGCTAAATAGCCATCAAAACGAACTGTGTCATTCAATTCTGTTAAATGCTATAGCAAGTGTGTTCCATAAGGTTAGAACTGCTTTTTTCGTGAGAAGATTGAAATCGTTGTGTAAACCATTAAAGGTAGACTGGGCCTTGACAAACTGAAATCGCAACTTTAAATAAAGTATTGAGATTACTGCCCTGCGGTCGGTCCAAGGGAGAGAATAGAAGTAGTCACATTTTGGTTCTCACATAAACGTAGGGATTGCTTCCCTTCAATGTATAGACGATGTCCCATCACCAACTCAGTTATAGCTGAACATTTTGGACACTGTGGAAAGAATTGTCTTTTAATTCCCCGATTTCCCTGCTTATCATGGGGCCTGATTCCCAGACCCAGAGGTCTGGGTTATGCGGAGGCATTTGCCTGTGTGAACGGTGACATTCCGGAACTAATTTTCGGCAAACTTAGTTGTTTGCAGCAATGTATTTCAAATTGTTTTTCATTATTTCTTGAAACTGTTAGTGCATGATGCAAAATTACACTATAATAGGTTATATAATACCAAAAAAAACTATCTCAGATCTCACACGCTAAAAATATGACAAAAAACACGGTAGAGCGACATACGCAAACCATCTAGCTTCCGGTGTTGTTAGGCCGCTACGGTAAGCGCTTAGTGTGCAGACTGGAGCAGACGATACAACAAACACAGAGTAAAGCAGACGACACAGTGTTACAGCATGATCAAGGCAGCTACGATTTTATTCCCATACCACTCAGTGATCGCCCACTGAATGACACATGTATTTACTTTTGCTAGAATAGTAATTTCGTAAATCATTCGTTTATGTTATTAGCAACAATCAGTATTTCCATTTATTGCAATAATAATTAGCCAGGGGCTACACACGTCTGAAGTCAAAAATCGTGTTGTGTGTTCAATTGGTCAGTTTTGAGATTTTGACATATTTATACCAAATAATCCTTTCTCATTCAGGTTCAACCGATGTTTTTCACATAAAACACTTATTTTATGCAAAATAAAGGTGTTTCAAAACCAACTGTGTCAAGAATTTATTTTCATTGTGTGTTGAAATGCCAAAAATGCATTTGTTTGACTGTTAGTTACGCCAAATTCTCCCAACCCCGTTCCGACATGACACATACCGTTGGATTCAGCATTCTCTCCCCTTTCCCGCTGTCATTCTCTCTGTGAATGAGCTGGCCAGTTTTGATTCGGAACCTGGCACTGACAAGCGAGGTTTTACCTCAAACTATGGGGTTGGCATCGTCATTGATGTGGGGACTGGACTTGTGCTTGATTTTGAAGTGCTGTCAAAATTCTGCCAGGCATGTGCACTGAACAACAAAAGGAGGATGACAGAAGTGGAGAGAGCTGAATGGAGGAGAGACCACAAGCCTAGTTGTGAAACCAACTATGAAGGCTCTTCGAAAGGAATGGAGAAGGAAGCCGCCCTTCGTTTGTGGGGAAGGTCAGTGCGCAGAAACAACATGCGTTATACCAGAATGCTTTCAGATGGTGACTCTGTGGCCTTCAAGGCAGTGGTTGATGCCAACCTCTATCCGGTTGAAAAGCTGGAGTGTGTCAGCCACTGCGACAAAAGAATGGGGACGGCGCTGAGAAAGAAGGCAAAGGAGAAGCTTAGTGGACGTCATCGTGGCGCCCTGACTGCAAACGCTTGCACCATTCTGCAGTCCTACTACAGGAATACCATCATGAAGAACTTGGGCAAACCTGACAAGATGAAGGAGGCCATCTGGGCATCTTTTTTGCAC
>NC_090257.1:11203273-11244393 GCF_037325665.1 Littorina saxatilis | reverse complement strand
TTAATTGATGACTTTTGTCATTAAAAATCTGAAAATTGTAAAAAAAAAATTGTTTTTATAAAACGATCCAAATTTACGTTCATCTTATTCTTCATCATTTTCTGATTCCAAAAACATATAAATATGTTATATTTGGATTAAAAGCAAGCTCTGAAAATTAAAAATATAAAAATTATGATCAAAATTAAATTTTCGAAATCAATTTAAAAACACTTTTATCTTATTCCTTGTCGGTTCTTGATTCCAAAAACATAATAGATATGATATGTTTGGATTAAAAACACGCTCAGAAAGTTAAAACGAAGAGAGGTACAGAAAAGCGTGCTATCCTTCTCAGCGCAACTACTACCCCGCTCTTCTTGTCAATTTCACTGCCTTTGCCATGCTACGAGTATACGGTCTTGCTGAAAAATTGCATTGTGCGTTCAGTTTCATTCTGTGAGTTCGACAGCTTGACTAAATGTTGTATTTTCGCCTTACGCGACTTGTTCTTTCTTTCTTTCTTTCTCTTTCGTTCTTTCTTTCTTTTTACATTTAGTCAAGTTTTGACTAAATGTTTTAACGTAGAGGGGGGAATCGAGACGAGGGTCGTGGTGTATGTGCGTGCGTGTGTGTGTGTGTGTGTGTGTGTAGAGCGATTAAGACTAAACTACTGGACCGATCTTTATGACATTTGACATGAGAGTTCCTGGGTATGATATCCCCGAACGTTTTTTTCCTTTTTTTGATAAATGTCTTTGATGACGTCATATCCGGCTTTTCGTGAAAGTTGAGGCGGCACTGTCACGCCCTCATTTTTCAACCAAATTGGTTGAAATTTTGGTGAAGTAATCTTCGACGAAGCCCGGACTTCGGTATTGCATTTCAGCTTGGTGGCTTAAAAATTAATTAATGACTTTGGTCATTAAAAATCTGAAAATTGTAAAAAAAATTTTTTTTTATAAAACGATCCAAATTTACGTTTATCTTATTCTCCATCATTTTCTGATTCCAAAAACATATAAATATGTTATATTTCGATTAAAAACAAGCTCTGAAAATTAAAAATATAAAAATTATTATCAAAATTAAATTGTCGAAATCAATTTAAAAACACTTTCATCTTATTCCTTGTCGGTTCCTGATTCCAAAAACATATAGATATGATATGTTTGGATTAAAAACACGCTCAGAAAGTTAAAACGAAGAGAGGTACAGAAAAGCGTGCTATCCTTCTCAGTGCAACTACTAAACCGCTCTTCTTGTCAATTTCACTGCCTTTGCCATGAGCATGAGCGGTGGACTGACGATGCTACGAGTATAGTTACGGTCTTGCTGAAAAATTGCATTGCGTTCAGTTTCATTCTGTGAGTTCGACAGCTACTTGACTAAATGTTGTATTTTTGCCTTACGCGACTTGTTTTCTTTCTTTCTTTCTTTTTTTCTTTCATTTTTTTCCCTTCTTTCTTTCTTTCTTTTTTCGTCCTTTTTGACTCACATGCGAAGCAAAAGTGAGTCTATGTACTCACCCGAGTCGTCCGTCCGTCCGTCCGTCCGGACGTCCGTCCGGAAAACTTTAACGTTGGATATTTCTTGGACACTATTCAGTCTATCAGTACCAGATTTGGCAAGATGGTGTATGATGACAAGGCCCCAAAAAACATACATAGCATCTTGACCTTGCTTCAAGGTCAAGGTCGCTGGGGCCATAAATGTTGTCTAAAAAACAGCTATTTTTCACATTTTTCACATTTTCTCTGAAGTTTTTGAGATTGAATACCTCACCTATATATGATATATAGGGCAAAGTAAGCCCCATCTTTTGATACCAGTTTGGTTGATCAAGGTCAAGGTCACTTTGACCCTTATGAAATGTGACCAAAATAAGGTAGTGAACCACTAAAAGTGACCATATCTCATGGTAGAAAGAGCCAATAAGCACCATTGTACTTCCTATGTCTTGAATTAACAGCTTTGTGTTGCATGACCTTGGATGACCTTGACCTTGGATCAAGGTCACATGTATTTTGGTAGGAAAAATGTGTAAAGCAGTTCTTAGTGTATGTCATTGCTAGGTTTAGTTATTTGACCTTGACCCTGAAGGTCAAGGTCATGTAAAGGTCAAGGTCAAGCATGTGAGTCGTATGGGCTTTGCCCTTCTTGTTATGATAAATGTCTTTGATGACGTCATATCCGGCTTTTCGTGAAAGTTGAGGCGGCACTGTCACGCTCCCCTTTTTTTTAATCAAATTGGTTAAAATTTTGGTCAAGTAATTTTCGACAAAACCCGGACTTTGGTATTGCATTTGAGCTTGGTGGCTTAAAAATTAATTAATGACTTTGGTCTTTAAAAATCTGAAAAATGTAGAAAAAATATTTGTTTTATAAAACGATCCAAATTTACGTTCATCTTATTCTCCATCATTTTCTAATTCCAAAAACATATAAATATGTTATATTTGGATTAAAAACAAGCTCTGAAAATTAAAAATATAAAAATTATGATCAAAATTAAATTTTCGAAATCAATTTAAAAACACTTTCATCTTATTCCTTGTCGGTTCCTGATTCCAAAAACATATAGATATGATATGTTTGGAATAAAAACACGCTCGGAAAGTTAAAACGAAGAGAGGTACAGAAAAGCGTGCTATCCTTCTCAGCGCAACTACTATCCCGCTCTTCTTGTCAATTTCACTGCCTTTGTCATGAGCTGTGGACTGACGATGCTACGAGTATACGGTCTTGCTGAAAAATTGCATTGCGTTCAGTTTCATTCTGTGAGTTCGACAGCTTCTTGACTAAATGTTGTATTTTCGCCTTACGCGACAAATTGTTTCTCTCTCAGTCTCACCTTTCTTAGTGTTAACAATAGAAATAATAATGGTTCTTACTTGTTTCCAGTCACCTCGAAAGAAGCAACAACTGAGGTTGTAAGTTCTTATATTTTTTCTCGTGCGTGTGTGTGTGTGTGTGTGTGTGTGTGTGTGTGCCCGTGTGTGTGTGTGCCCGTGTGTGTGTGTGTGTGTGTGTGTGTGTGTGTGTGTGTGTTCGTGTGTACGCGCTCGAGCGTGTGTGTATGTGAGTGTTTGTCTGTGTCTGTGTGCATGTCTGTCTGTCTGTCTGTCTGTCTGTCTGTCTGTCTGATGTTCTGTTTGTATGGCCTTTTATTTGAGCTTTATATATGGTTTGATTTGCCTTTTTGTCGTCCTTGCTTACTATTTGATTCGTTATCTGGCCATCTTTAATTCATGTGTCCATTTCTCTGTCTCTCAGACAGTGTCTGTCTGTTTGTCTGTCTGTCTATTTCTTTCTCTCCCTCCCTCCTTACCCCACTACTCCCTCTCTTTCTCTCTCTCTCTCTCTCTCTCTCTTTTTCTTTTTCTCTCTCTCTCTCTCTCTTTTTCTCTTTCTGTCTCTCGCTCTCTATCTCCCTCCCCCCCTCTCTTTCTATCTTTGTCTTTTTTTTCTCTCTCTCTCTCTCTCTCTCTCTCTCTCTCTCTCTCTCTCTCTCTCTCTCTTTCTTTCTCTCTTTTTCTCTTTCTGTCTCTCGCTCTCTCTCCCTCTCCCCCTCCTCTCTCTCTCTCTCTCTCTCTCTCTCTCTCTCTCTCTCTCTCTCTCTCTCTCTCTCTCCCTCCCCCCTCTCTTTCTATACCACTCTCTATTTATTCTTTAATTAGCAGCTGATTTTCAATCGCTCGAAAACCTGTATGCATCACAATAACAATCATTAAGTGGTTTTCTCTCTCTCTCCCTCAGGCCGGAAGCGGGAGCGAAGGCCTAGCAGTGTGGATGCCTTTGATGGTCGCTGCTCTGTCGGTGATGGAGGTACTGAACAGATTGCGGTAATGTCGTCGTAGTCGTTGGCGCCGGGGGCTCGACATGCGTACTCCGTCGCCGCCATATCTCTTCTCTTGTCATAGCCGTCTTAACTAAGACAGTCAGTTTCTTTTTCTGCACAGCTTTTGTGTTCACTTTGTTTCATACAGACCCCCCCCCCCCCCCTTCCTCCCCCTCCCCTATCTTCACTGTCTTTGTTTATTTATTTTTCTTTTGTTTGCTAGTTTTGTTCATTAGGATACGGCTTAATTTTTTTTTACCAGCAGATTCTTGTAAAAACATAATCTACAAACTGCGGGTAAAGGCTTTTTGACTCACATGCGAAGCAAAAGTGAGTCTGTGTACTCACCCGAGTCGTCCGTCCGTCCGTCCGGACGTCCGGACGTCCGTCCGTCCGGAAAACTTTAACGTTGGATATTTCTTGGACACTATTCAGTCTATCAGTACCAAATTTGGCAAGATGGTGTATGATGACAAGGCCCCAAAAAACATACATAGCATCTTGACCTTGCTTCAAGGTCAAGGTCGCAGGGCCATAAATGTTGCCTAAAAAACAGCTATTTTTCCCATTTTTCCCATTTTCTCTGAAGTTTTTGAGATTCAATACCTCACCTATATATGATATATAGGGCAAAGTAAGCCCCATCTTTTGATACCAGTTTGGTTTACCTTGCTTCAAGGTCAAGGTCACAGGAGCTCTTCAAAGTTGGATTGTATACATATTTTGAAGTGACCTTGACCCTGAACTATGGAAGATAACTGTTTCAAACTTAAAAATTATGTGGGGCACATGTTATGCTTTCATCATGAGACACATTTGGTCACATATGATCAAGGTCAAGGTCACTTTGACCCTTATGAAATGTGACCAAAATAAGGTAGTGAACCACTAAAAGTGACCATATCTCATGGTAGAAAGAGCCAATAAGCACCATTGTACTTCCTATGTCTTGAATTAACAGCTTTGTGTTGCATGACCTTGGGTGACCTTGACCTTGGGTCAAGGTCACATGTATTTTGGTAGGAAAAATGTGTAAAGCAGTTCTTAGTGTATGATGTCATTGCTAGGTTTAGTTATTTGACCTTGACCCTGAAGGTCAAGGTCATGTAAAGGTCAAGGTCAAGCATGTGAGTCGTATGGCATTGGGCTTTGCCCTTCTTGTTTTTATCATAAGCAAAACCAAAAAAAGCTGAATACAAAAGTTTGACTAACTTCAAATTTGACGGAAGTGTTGGTTTGAACATTGAGTATGATCTGCATTACTACTAAACGCGTTCACTTTGCAACGCGTGCATGAGGTACCCAGAGTCTTTGCGTTGCCATGACATTGCGCATGCGCAAAGAGGATTAATACCGACATGTTATCACTTTACGATGAGTACTTTTTATATTTAGTCAAGTTTTGACTAAATATTTTAACATCGAGGGGGAATCGAAACGAGGGTCGTGGTGTATGTGCGTGTGTGTGTGTGTGTGTGTGTGTGTGTGTGTGTGTGTGTAGAGCGATTTAGACTAAACTACTGGACCGATCTTTATGAAATTTGACATGAGAGTTCCTGGGTATGAAATCCCCGAACGTTTTTTTCATTTTTTTGATAAATGTCTTTGATGACGTCATATCCGGCTTTTCGTGAAAGTTGAGGCGGCACTGTCACGCCCTCATTTTTCAACCAAATTGGTTGAAATTTTGGTCAAGTAATCTTCGACGAAGCCCGGACTTCGGTATTGCATTTCAGCGTGGTGGCTTAAAAATTAATTAATGACTTTGGTCATTAAAAATCTGAAAATTGTAAAAAAAAATAAAAATTTATAAAACGATCCAAATTTACGTTCATCTTATTCTCCATCATTTGCTGATTCCAAAAACATATAAATATGTTATATTCGGATTAAAAACAAGCTCTGAAAATTAAATATATAAAAATTATTATCAAAATTAAATTGTCAAAATCAATTTAAAAAAACTTTCATCTTATTCCTTGTCGGTTCCTGATTCCAAAAACATATAGATATGATATGTTTGGATTAAAAACACGCCTAGAAAGTTAAAACAAAGAGAGGTACAGAAAAGCGTGCTATCCTTCTTAGCGCAACTACTACCCCGCTCTTCTTGTCAATTTCACTGCCTTTGCCATGAGCGGTGGACTGACGATGCTACGAGTATACGGTCTTGCTGAAAAATGGCATTGCGTTCAGTTTCATTCTGTGAGTTCGACAGCTACTTGACTAAATATTGTATTTTCGCCTTACGCGACTTGTTTTTATATTTAGTCAAGTTTTGACTAAATATTTTAACATCGAGGGGGAATCGAAACGAGGGTCGTGGTGTATGTGCGTGTGTGCGTGTGTGCGTGTGTGCGTGTGTGTGTGTGTGTGTGTGTGTGTGTGTAGAGCGATTCAGACTAAACTACTGGACCGATCTTTATGAAATTTGACATGAGAGTTCCTGGGTATGAAATCCCCGAACGTTTTTTTCATTTTTTTGATAAATGTCTTTGATGACGTCATATCCGGCTTTTCGTGAAAGTTGAGGCGGCACTGTCACGCCCTCATTTTTCAACCAAATTGGTTCAAATTTTGGTCAAGTAATCTTCGACGAAGCCCGGGGTTCGGTATTGCATTTCAGCTTGGTGGCTTAAAAATTAATTAATGACTTTGGTCATTAAAAATCTGAAAATTGTAAAAAAAAATAAAAATTTATAAAACGATCCAAATTTACGTTCATCTTATTCTCCATCATTTGCTGATTCCAAAAACATATAAATATGTTATATTCGGATTAAAAACAAGCTCTGAAAATTAAATATATAAAAATTATTATCAAAATTAAATTGTCCAAATCAATTTAAAAACACTTTCATCTTATTCCTTGTCGGTTCCTGATTCCAAAAACATATAGATATGATATGTTTGGATTAAAAACACGCTCAGAAAGTTAAAACAAAGAGAGGTACAGAAAAGCGTGCTATCCTTCTTAGCGCAACTACTACCCCGCTCTTCTTGTCAATTTCACTGCTTATGCCGTGAGCGGTGGACTACGAGTATACGGTCTTGCTGCGTTGCATTGCGTTCAGTTTCATTCTGTGAGTTCGACAGCTACTTGACTAAATATTGTATTTTCGCCTTACGCGACTTGTTTTTTTTTAACAAAGTAATGACTTTGAAACCTGAAAAACGTAGGTTTTCTTAGAAAACTTCGTTGTAAACTATCCACCGAGTTGTAGGAAATAAACTGGTTGAATTGCGTCTGAGCGAGTTTCTTGTTCAGAAAATCAGTGTAGAACGAGCTGTGTGTGTGTGTGTGTGTGTGTGTGTGTGTGTGTGTGCCACGTTGTGTGTGTGCCACGGTGTGTGTGTGTGTGTGTGTGTGCGGCGTGCGGCGTGCGGCGTGCGTGCGTGCGTTTGTCAGCATGTGTGTGTTTACGTGTGTAAGTGAAGTGTTATATTTTGTAGTGATGTGAATGTTCAAACATGACAATATGTCTGTCTATCTGTCTGTCTGCCTCTCTGTCTGCCTCTCTGTCTGCCTCTCTGTCTGCATCAACGTTGCTATACTGTGCAAGAGCAATTAATGCAACACGTGTAAAGAAGCATGACGCGCAAATAACCCTATTATTATATCACTAACTTTAACGATCACACACCACAGAGAACACGTAGGAAAGATACGTGTCGTTGTTTTCAGATGTTCTGTTTAATACGCCCTTTACAACACGGCTTGCATAGAAAGATATCTCATCGAATCAGTGCAATTGTCCTTTGTTATTTCTGCAAACGCACATATATACAGGGTCGCCAGTAAAAATTGCGTTTGTGATAAGCTTCTGTTGAAATGAGGAACAAACGGGCGTTTGTCTTCTGATTTGATAAAAATAATTAAAGTGGACGAGCATTAAAACACAATAATGTGTAAGCAGAAACGGAGACACAGTCGCGGCGCACACACAGACGCACATCTAATCGCACGAACACACACACACACACACTGTACACATTGTGACACACACACACACACACACACACACACACACAAACACACAAACACACACAAACACACTGTGATACCAATCACACACACACACACACACACACACCGTGACACACTGTGACAACACACACACACACACACACACACCGTAACGACAAGAAAAGATCCATATTTCGGATATATTCAATATATGACATTCATATGTCGCAAGGAATGAATAAATGAACGAACGAAAGAATTAATAGAGGAGATGGAAGACGACGAGGACGACAACAACAACGACAACGACATAATTAGGTCTGTCCTGTAGCAAGCTTAGCGAGGTATCAGTTAGAGTTAATGGCACCTGACGCCAGTGTCTTGTCCCCACATAAAGCATATTAACTCTACCTGTCCCAAGATAGGCCAAATGGTTCTAAGAGGACGTTAAAACTAATTATCATCATCATCATCATTTTGTAAGTTTGGAACAACAAATCAAGGTCAGAACAGCTATATAATCTTTCTTTATTTGGTGTTTAACGTCGTTTTCAACCACGAAGGTTATATCGCGACGAGGGAAAGGGGGGAGATGGGATAGGGGAAAGGGGGGAGATGGGATAGAGCCATTTGTTAAGTGTTTCTTGTTCACAAAAGCACTAATCAAAAAATTGCTCCAGGGGCTTGCAACATAGTACAATATATGACCTTACTGGGAGAATGAAAGTTTCCAGTACAAAGGACTAAACATTTCTTACATACTGCTTGACTAAAATCTTTACAAACATTGACTATATTCTATACAAGAACCACTTAACAAGGGTAAAAAGTGAAGAATTTTATGGGTGAGAAAAGGAAAGTAAAAGGACTTTGGGGAGGCAGAAATAGAGAAGAAACAAGAAAAAGATCCTAATTAGGTTCACGGCATCGAGAGTGATGCGACCTTCTCTCAGAAGTTAGTAGAGAAGGCTCCCCCATCCACCACCCGGGGGACGCGCCTCTACGCCAATTAGGGGGCGCGAGGAGCTATATAATCGCTATTGTATTTTCAGCGTAGCAATAGGGTCCGATATTTAGACTCGAACAAGTATAATGCGACTCGTCTTCGACTCGTCGGCATTATACTTGTCTCGTCTAAATATCGGACACTATTGCTACGCTGAAAACAAAATAGCTGTTAATGTACTTTGGAACAATCCGTAGCCATGTCACCTAATATCCTCACATCACTTTTTTTAAATACTTTTTTTTATATTCATAATTACGAAGACTTAATTTAACGCGCATGTACACAATCCAGTAAATGTGACAAAATAAGGGTTCAGTTTGTACTTTACTTTAAATGCACTGTATTGTATGACAAAAAAGTTTCATCTTGCGCTCAGTAAAATATACCCTTTTATCAAATCAAGTTTATGAGTAACAGTTTCTTTCCAATCCTAGTATTATCATGTAAAGAATTTGCTCTGCCTACAATTCTTCAGAAAATTCTCAACTAACAAGACCGTTTGAACTAGAAAACCTTTGGCGTATGGACAGAGACTATAGAGTATACAGAGACGCTTCATCCTTCTTTGCGCTGCGGTGCGAAAGTGAGACCGGCCAGCCAGCGCGCGGGAAAAGAGCCACTCCCTGCCGCACAAGGAAGTTCGCGTATAGCGGCTGCTGTCGGCTGTGTTTATATCACGTTTATATAAACATACTGTCTGTTCTGTCCGGCTGACAGTGCTGCAAAATGTAACTGAACGAAAAAATATGTTTGTTTGTGAACATCCTTTTTAAATGACCATAAAAACACCGCAGAAAATGGTGTAGATTAAAATTAAATCAAATTTACTTTGGCAATACCCGCTGCATCGCTGTAGTTATGCAAACATGATTCAAGTCAGTGTCTTTTCACGAACTAACCGTCATTATTTTTGTGTGTTTTAGTCAAATACAAATACATACTGTATACATGGTCACTTAAGCCTGAGAAAATATGTCAGGAATAAATCGTTAACGAAATAGTTCCCGGTCAAATCGGTAACTAAGGCATTTAGTCAACTTGGCGTCGTCCCAGCACCTCTAAAGTGAAATGGGTAGTCAATTGCACGGTGCTAAGAAATTATCATGTAAGGAAAACTGTAAAATACAGCAACTTAAACAACATTATTGTGACCTAGCTGACTTTAATTAAAGAGTCTTGATCGATCGATGATTGTCTTATTTCTTATCGGTTGCTTCTTTCTTGTTCAGAAAGCTCTCTCTCTCTCTCTCTCTCTCTCTCTCTCTCTCTCTCTCTCTCTCTCTTTTTTTTTCTTCCTAGTCATAGTTATAGTAAAATAGTTTAGTCCCTCTTTAGGGCGAGGGCCAGATGCAAAAAAGCATATCTATGCTTATTCTTGTCACCCTCGAAAAATAAAGATTTGTCATTGTCATTGTCATTGTCATTCTCTCTCTCTCTCTCTCTCTCTCTCTCTCTCTCTCTCTCTCTCTCTCTCTCTCTCTCTCTCTCTCTCTCTATCTATCTATCTCTCTGAGTCAGTTACACACACACACACCGCACACACACACACACATGCACGCACACACACACACACGCACACACACACACACGCACACACACACACACACACACACACACACACACACACACACACACACACACACATGAATTGAGATGAATTAACGAGGTACGGACCGACTGGATGACACTTTGAACAGCATCGTCACAAGTATTCTAGTTTGAGAAGTTTTTGACTTTTGCGCTTGGACGAAGAATAGAATCAATTGTTCAGTTGTCCTTCAAAACAAAATTAAGCCTGATGTTAATTAAACAACTGCGCAATCACATTGTTGAGCTTGTGTACAGAGTGTGTTTTCTCTGTTCTGGTAGAATACACGCAGTTCGACGCTACACGTTTTACTGATTTTCCGACATTTAACGAGTGAAAAAAAACATAAAAACAATCCTCACTTGCTCTCTTCCTCAGGAAATTTGAACATCCTGAAGCCTTTGGCATGTGAGTTTGAGCAATTGATGGCCAAAGACCATGCCCCGCTGTGTTTTCTTTTTGGTGCGGCCATGGTTGTGCTGCACGATATCGCTACTGCTGTGGAAAGGGAAAGTAGGTTTTTACATGTTTCCGCGTGGTGGCGCCACAGGGCTTCCTGTTTCAATTTTCAGCGCCGAATGAAGCGTCTCTGTGTACTCTACAGTCTCTGGTATGGACTACTCACGCCATGAAGTTCAGCGTAATGAAGACAAGAAAATTTGCTGATTCAAATCAGCAGGTTCCCAGACGTTCCTTCATGTAATTTTTAGGTGAATGGTCAAAGTGGTTTCTTGCACACACTCAGTCATCTTACACAACAATGCAACACATGGATAGGATTAATGGAATGACATGTATTTGTCAACAACGAATCATGGGATAGAAAACTACAAAATGTGAAAGAAAGTACATGGTGACAAGGCTACACACAATAGTGGAAAATTGTTTAGGGGGTATATAATGTTACAAATAGCACAACAGTATAAAAAGGGGTTCAAAATAACAGACAAACAGAAAAAAGTGTTTTGCATGCAAATGTTGACTTTGACGGCCATATTTTGACAAAAACGTACACAAATTTTAAAAATAAATCCAAGCCATACCAGACTCTTTCAACTATTTCTGTTTGTTTCCCTGCTTTCTAGAATGCTTGGTGAATATGATGACGCATTGTCATTGTGAATTTCCTGTAGAATTTTTTTTCCCGCATCACATAATTTATATACATGACAAAATACGTTATGAACGAAAACTCAGAAATACCAAAAGAAAAATCCCAAAATAAAAATATGAATAAAGGTAACCTAAAGCCAATGCGTCATCATTATCAACATGATCTCCTGCAAGTGTGTGCCAAATGTCAGCACTGTACTATGCACCATTCCTGAAATATTTGCCTTCAAAGAGTACCATTCTAGCGGAATTTTTACTTTAAAAAAAACCCAAGACAAACACGAAAAATAATTCAAGCTTCACAGTACCTTCCTTTATGGCCAAAATGTGCACACTTTACAATACTATAAGCTGCTCAGTTCATCCCAGGGCCATAGGTCTGTCCTTCTCTCTCCTGTTGCACTGTCCTGGATTTGCTGGCCCTCTTCTTGTCTTTTCGGGACCGCTTCCTCTCCGGCTGGGCCGCCAGTTCAGCTTGGTCACACCGCCTTCGGTCCTGCCTCACCTGGTAGTCCTTCAGGCCCTCAGCTGGTGTAACACCCAACTGCTTCATCACATGGGAGAGGTGGGAACATCCCTGATTGAAATGGGACACAGCTGAGGCAACAGCTGCATTCACCCGACTGGCGCCCACATGCACAGTTTTGGGGCAGCGCGCCCAGATCTGTCCGTTGACGCATTCGTTGGCATTCTGCGTTCTGCCATGCTTGATTCTGGCCATGAGACCAACGTCTGACATCCTGTCATAGATGGGTTTGACTGCTCTGGCCACATCAGCTGACAGTGGAGTCCCCACATTGTCCTTGTGTGGTGGGGGCTCTTGTCCAGTTGCCACGGCCTTCTGAAAGAAGCACGAGGAGTCGGCGCCTACTTGACATTGCTGGTGCTGAGGGTTGTCGTCTGTGGATGAGCAGTGCAAAAAAGATGCCCAGATGGCCTCCTTCATCTTGTCAGGTTTGCCCAAGTTCTTCATGATGGTATTCCTGTAGTAGGACTGCAGAATGGTGCAAGCGTTTGCAGTCAGGGCGCCACGATGACGTCCACTAAGCTTCTCCTTTGCCTTCTTTCTCAGCGCCGTCCCCATTCTTTTGTCGCAGTGGCTGACACACTCCAGCTTTTCAACCGGATAGAGGTTGGCATCAACCACTGCCTTGAAGGCCACAGAGTCACCATCTGAAAGCATTCTGGTATAACGCATGTTGTTTCTGCGCACTGACCTTCCCCACAAACGAAGGGCGGCTTCCTTCTCCATTCCTTTCGAAGAGCCTTCATAGTTGGTTTCACAACTAGGCTTGTGGTCTCTCCTCCATTCAGCTCTCTCCACTTCTGTCATCCTCCTTTTGTTGTTCAGTGCACATGCCTGGCAGAATTTTGACAGCACTTCAAAATCAAGCACAAGTCCAGTCCCCACATCAATGACGATGCCAACCCCATAGTTTGAGGTAAAACCTCGCTTGTCAGTGCCAGGTTCCGAATCAAAACTGGCCAGCTCATTCACAGAGAGAATGACAGCGGGAAAGGGGAGAGAATGCTGAATCCAACGGTATGTGTCATGTCGGAACGGGGTTGGGAGAATTTGGCGTAACTAACAGTCAAACAAATGCATTTTTGGCATTTCAACACACAATGAAAATAAATTCTTGACACAGTTGGTTTTGAAACACCTTTATTTTGCATAAAATAAGTGTTTTATGTGAAAAACATCGGTTGAACCTGAATGAGAAAGGATTATTTGGTATAAATATGTCAAAATCTCAAAACTGACCAATTGAACACACAACACGATTTTTGACTTCAGACGTGTGTAGCCCCTGGCTAATTATTATTGCAATAAATGGAAATACTGATTGTTGCTAATAACATAAACGAATGATTTACGAAATTACTATTCTAGCAAAAGTAAATACATGTGTCATTCAGTGGGCGATCACTGAGTGGTATGGGAATAAAATCGTAGCTGCCTTGATCATGCTGTAACACTGTGTCGTCTGCTTTACTCTGTGTTTGTTGTATCGTCTGCTCCAGTCTGCACACTAAGCGCTTACCGTAGCGGCCTAACAACACCGGAAGCTAGATGGTTTGCGTATGTCGCTCTACCGTGTTTTTTGTCATATTTTTAGCGTGTGAGATCTGAGATAGTTTTTTTTGGTATTATATAACCTATTATAGTGTAATTTTGCATCATGCACTAACAGTTTCAAGAAATAATGAAAAACAATTTGAAATACATTGCTGCAAACAACTAAGTTTGCCGAAAATTAGTTCCGGAATGTCACCGTTCACACAGGCAAATGCCTCCGCATAACCCAGACCTCTGGGTCTGGGAATCAGGCCCCATGATAAGCAGGGAAATCGGGGAATTAAAAGACAATTCTTTCCACAGTGTCCAAAATGTTCAGCTATAACGGAGTTGGTGATGGGACATCATCTATACATTGAAGGGAAGCAATCCCTACGTTTATGTGAGAACCAAAATGTGACTACTTCTATTCTCTCCCTTGGACCGACCGCAGGGCAGTAATCTCAATACTTTATTTAAAGTTGCGATTTCAGTTTGTCAAGGCCCAGTCTACCTTTAATGGTTTACAGAACGATTTCAATCTTCTCACGAAAAAAGCAGTTCTAACCTTATGGAACACACTTGCTATAGCATTTAACAGAATTAAATGACACAGTTCGTTTTGATGGCTATTTAGCTTGCGTAAACCACACACCAGATTTCGTGATTTATTTTACCCCTGAGCCATCGCGGACCCGTGTCACACACTTTTCCTTTTTTTTCTCACAATTTTGTCGTCAGTTTGTGATTTCAATGCGACTCGCTGTATGTGCAATAGCACGTAATTGTGTACCTCCGAATCTAAAATGCAACAAACGACTGCGAGTCACACGAACTTATCGGCGGCAAGTTGACTTCAAAGAAGCAAGCAATATGCAGAAAATTCGTCTTCTTTGGGAAACAATCCGGCTGGCCTCGCAAAAATAAATTCTTTGAAAAATGCTCGCTCTTTACGGAGGGCACCTAGGATGTTCTCAAGCGGTAAGTGTTTAAATGAAAGGGTGTTTGTACTGTGTGTAAAAGCCTGACAGTGTCTGTGACAAGAAACTGCATGGTTTACGTGAAGCTGAGTGTGCCTGTAATGGCTCTCGTTCTTATTTCTCCGTTTTCGTTCTGCTGTGTCGGGCTGTTGTTGATTCTGGATACAAATGAAAAATAGAGTTCTAGATTAGCTCTCTCTATCTACAGTTTACAGAATTAATCGAATTTCAAAGCCAAATTGATCGGTTTTAAACAATAATGTGACAGTTTCAACACGGGTCTCTCCGTCTGAATAGATTGGTGCCTTTGCAACAGCTTCCTTGAATTAGGGAAATTATTCTTAAAGGTGGTCGTCTACATTTTTGCTTTTTTTTAATAATCTTATGGTTAGATTTCGATACAAAATTATGTCAAATGATGAATGAACCATGGGGAAAAAAATTATAGACAAAAAAATATATGTAAAACCAGATTTTATTTTTTGGGTAGCGTGACTCACGCTTCCAATATTTTGTTTTCTGTTTGCTGAGAACATGTGCTTTGCCTAAAAATACTGACCAATCACATTCATGTCACTATGCTTATAGCCACGCCCAAACAAGTGCAGCAACAATTTGACACTAGCTGGAGCGCTGTCCACGCTTTTTTTTAAATGCACAAAATGCACGGGATTTGAGAGGAGTTTTGCGCTTGGCATTTTCCAAATAAGGATATCCTACTATGAGTACTACGCTGGAATACTACAATGAATTTTCAAACGGCTACACTGGCTTCGTCTTTCCTGATCGAAAGGGGGTGTATTGTTGATATTTGTAGATAATAGACTCTGCATTTTAATGGTCAAATGGCGATTTCGGTATAAAGATGTAGACAAGGACCTTTAAGCATCGCCACCTTAATTCTTATTTCACATTACGCTGTGATATAGTATTTGTCTATTTGTCCCAGCTGTTGTTTTTTTCTCTCTGTTAGTTTATTTCAATTATGTTGCTGAAAGGGAGGTATGAGTCAAACGTGCACACTCCTCAGTTTTGAGAAAACGGTTCTCTCAGCCCTGGCCAGGCTTTTACATAGGATAAGACCACCCCTCCACTTATTCACCTGCCAAAAATCAATACCCTGCTTTCTGTGGTGAGTTGAATATTTTAATACAATATAATAAAAATTGATTAAAAGCCCCACAATGATGTGCTTGGCAAACAAAAAACAAACCAAAAAAATTAAAAATAAAGAAATGGAATTATCACAAATTAAAAATAAAATAAAATAAAAAGCAACAACTATTATAATTATCATAAACAGGCAAAAATCCCCACCAATGCTGTTTATTTTCGATCTGTGGCCAAGAGCAGGGATGGTTTCACCTCCTGTACAAGCTTGGCCAGATCTGAGATGGTGAGCCCACAGTGGGTGAGCCCAACTTAACTGCCTTCAGCTTTGGAAAAATGCCGAAACTTTCATGCACATTTTTTGGCAAAATTTGCCGAAAAAATCCCAGCAACATATATTTTTGGTCTTTTGTATAGTGTGACACCGTTTACCCTCCCCACAGCATAACAGAGATGACCAAATTCCAGCACAGAGAAGGAAACTTAGTTGCGAACAAACCATAAATCAAACCAGCAGACGCCGACAAGACAATTATCGCCCCTGACACGCTCTTCAGCCTGCGAAGATCTGTTTGCTCTGCTTGGGGCACGCGCGACGAAGTCTCGTATCTCCACGCATGTTGACAAGAGATTTGACGAGATTATCCCTGCAGATTAGAAAGCTCATGTCGAACGCTATCTGCATGGTAACGTTGAGAGGAAGAGGTAGGTCCTGTGTGGAATTTAAACCGGTGGAATTCTGGGGTTTTACCCGGTTCAGACCTCATGTCATTTGTTACTGGAAGTCACTCAGCTGATGTAGATCTCATTAATATTGTCAGCGGGAAGGTTTTGTGAGAGTGGTTGCTGTACAATAATGTTGTGGGGTTTCCCGGCCGTTTCTGATAGAAACAAGACGATTTGGAATTAATTTAACACTTTTTCTCGGAAGAAACGCTCGGTAGTAATGATGATGACGACGACAAAGATGGCGATGACGATGATGATGATGATGATGGTGGTGATGATGATGATGAGTAATGATTATGATGATGATGACGAGTTTGTCCTTATCCCTTTCAGACGTTATTTTACTTTTGTGCTTGATGACGCGTGACGATGGCGACGAAAACGACAGCGACGACACTGGCGACGATTAAGTTGATGTGACACCTGTCCCTACTCGATTTTCATTTACCCCATTGTGCTTGGACGATGTGCATTTGTGAACTAGTATTTCGTCATGACATTGTTTTTCTCCTCAATATATTACATATGAACCCATTGTGCCACCTCCTTCCTGCAATTGAGTATAAATATTTCTAAAGGTAAATATATCAATATTTGTTTCAATCAAAAGAAAAAAAATCTCCACAAATCGTTGAGGCCTTGACTACCACTCGCCTCTAAAATGTCAAAATCACAAAAGATAGACCTTTTCAGTAGACTGCAAATGCATTAGAAACTAAGGCTTGGATATATATAGTTTTGTTCGTAATTTAGTAAATACAGGAGCTCATCAAGGCTGACACCTCGGCAGGTTCCAAAGACCTTGGATTTTTTTTCAAATTGCAACCCACATTTTGGTTCCGATCAAAATGTGTCAATCGTAATTCTGTTTAGTCTGGGATTTTCTTTGTTTGGCATATCCTAATATATTGAAGTTAGTCTAATAAAGTGAACAGTTGATAATTCCTTCATTGTTTAATTTATATTGCACAAACTTGTTATGGATTAGTAAACAAAATTGATCATGTTTTCCGTTGACAGTCATTACATACAAAACCGAACTGACCAATCAACGCAACAACAACAAACAAACCAACAAGCAAACAAACAAACAAGCAAACAAACGAACGAACGAACGAGCGAATGAACAAACGAATGAACGAACGAACGAACAACCAACTAACCAATCAACCAACCAACCAACCAACCAAACAACAAACTGTGTGTGTGTTTTTTGTTTTGTTTTTTTCCTTCCCTTTATGAATGTGTAATAGTGTGTGCTTGTGCCCCTAACATCATCCAACCACTTCTCTCCCCTGTCATTTATTTCCGTTACAAGAGTTCCTTCCCTTTTTTGTGTGTTTCCCCTCCATTTTCTTTTCAAACCTTATTCGTTTCGTGTTGCGTCTGCTTTTTGTTCCCTTTTGTGTTTTGTTCCTGATGAAGCTTACATAAGCGAAAATTCGTACTGTCTTGTGCTGTTCTTGTATCGGTGAGTACAGATATCTTTTTTTATTTTTTTTAACTTTGCTCATCTCACCACAGTCACTTCGTTGTTTAGATTAACAAACAAATCAACACACAAACAATTACACAAAACAAACCAAGCCAAAAAAATGTCTTTGGCTTGGCTTGCTTGCTTGTTTGCTTGTTTGTTTGCTTAACGCCCAGCCGACCACGACGGGCCATATCAGGGCGGTGCTGCTTTGACATATAACGTGCGCCACACACAAGACAGAAGTCGCAGCACAGGCTTCATGCCTCACCCAGTCACATTATTCTGACACCGGACCAACCAGTCCTAGCACTAACCCCATAATGCCAGACGCTAGGCGGAGCAGCCACTAGATTGCCAATTTTAAAGTCTTAGGTATGACCCGGCCGGGGTTCGAACCCACGACCTCCCGATCACGGGGCGGACGCCTTACCACCGTGCCGGTTTTGGCTTGGCTTAAAACTATAAGTAAAATAAACAGTTATACAAAATGATGAAATAAAAAGATTACAATCGTGGGCGAATAAACACATCACACCCGCATACCTGGGAAACTGGTAATGCGTGCTTTTGAATAGCGGGTCCCTTTGATGGTTTGGATGTTCAGTCATACGTGTCACATACAGACCGACAAACCACACTGTGTCAGCAGTATCACATTTCACACAAAGTTTATTTTCAACTGTGAGAGACTTTGTGCCGTAATGGTTTGCGCATCCTTCCGTGAACACGTTAGGGTCGAGTATCAGAATTGTTGACGAGCCTATGTGTGTATGTCCTCTGATGTTAAATGAGCCATTCCCTCGTGTCAACCATCACGAACGCCACCTGCATACTTGCTCAGGAAGTAACATGGGACGGTATATCATAAAGACCCTCGTCCCATTTGAACATATTTCATACGAGTAACAGTCAAACAGTTGTCTATAAAGCCTGTCCTTAATTATTTGGCGAGGCGTCCGCCCCGTGATCGGGAGGTCGTGGGTTCGAACCCCGGCCGGGTCATACCTAAGACTTTAAAATTGGCAATCTAGTGGCTGCTCCACATGGCGTCTGGCATTATGGGGTTAGCGCTAGGACTGGTTGGTCCGGTGTCAGAATAATGTGACTGGGTGAGACATGAAGCCTGTACGTGCTGCGACTTCTGTCTTGTGTGTGGCGCACGTTATATGTCAAAGCAGCACCGCCCTGATATGGCCCTTCGTGGTCGGCTGGGCGTTAAACAAACAAACAAACAAACAAAATTATTTGGCGAAGTCGATTACTCGAAGTATGCTTCGCGAAGCTGGCCGCACGGAGCTTCAGCACTGAGTTTTAGGTAAGGCCAAAAAAAATAATAGGTGTGGTTACGGTAACATAGCCAAAAAAATAGGGTAGGTAGGCAATCACTTGTTTTTTTTTAACTTTTTTTTCTAATGTGTACAAATTAAACCTACTTGACAGGGAAATAAGTGTGCGACTCGGGCGCTTTCGCTTTCATTGCGTTTTCTGCACTCGTTTACTTGTTTTTTTTGGTATTTTTTTGACAAATGTAATAAAAAGTTATAGGGTCGGCCCCAAAAAATAGGGTAGGTCGGGTTACCGTAACCACACCTATTTTTTTTTTAGGACTAAACAGACTTCGCGAAGTCGACTTCGGGCTAAACTAAGGACCGCGTTTAAAGAGTGGCAAAGTTTTGCTGAATTAATGTCGTATGTTAATCTGCAACATTAATTAAACGAAAACTCTTCTTCGGCACATTTTGTTTCGTTTGTTTCATTTTTTCATTACTTTATTATTGTCCCATCGCTGGGAAATTCGGGTCGCTTCCTCCCATTGGTAAGCTGGCAGCAACAGAGTCGCGCTACTCAGCTGTGTGCGTGTTTATGTGTAATCTCCCACCTACCATTATGGCAGAATGACCGAGGTCGTTTACGTGCTACAGTGGTGACCCGGGAGTTGAACATGGACACCGTTTCTGAGTCTGCACATAAATGTGACCCGCCCCGGCCGCGGATCACAAGTTCTAGTGAGCTACCGGCCCCGACACTGAAGCAGCTGGGCTGTTGGTGTTTAGCCTGTGTGTCCGACTGGAATGATATTCGTCACACGTGTAAAATCCTTAGCAGATCTCAGATGATGGTCTTGATTGTTTACAAGAAAAGTGTTGTATCTTTGAACCTCTCCACCATCACAAACAGTCACCACCGAAAATGCGCGTAAACTATCTCTCGATCTCTGTCTGTCTCTCTCTGTCTCTGTCTCTGTCTCTGTCTCTGTCTCTCTCTCTCTTTCGAGATTGCACTATGCATTTTCTTAGCACAATGTGATTGTTTAAAACCAATCAACCAACCAACCAACGTGACCAACGTATGTGTGTGTGTGTGTGTGTGTATTTTGTTTTGCTTGTTCTATTTTTTCGTTTATGGGCGAGGGATCATTGTAAAAATGCATGTATTGCTTATATTATATTCCTTGTGACTAAAAAAGGTTATCTTATATCTCTCTCCCTTCACCCCCCGCCCTCCACCCACCCACAAAGCCTTCATTTTCTTACTTTCGTTTCCTTTTTCTGGCCATTCTCGCTTTCTCTCTTTGCCCTCCCCCTTCTTTTCATCTCCCTCCTTCTCCTCACCGACTGTGTCTGTCTGCTCTCTCAGCATCCCTTTGCAGGGAGAAGGCGTGGTTTGCAGCAAATCGTAGTAAAGAAATTGCCAACGCTCGTTTTCAATAGATTCATTTCCTGCGAGGGAATTTTGCCCGAGGGAACAGCGAAAAAAATTGAATTACAGGGGAGGCCATTCTAAAAAAGAAACTGTCCGGTTGCGGGCCTTGGGAGGGTAAATATTTCGCATGGAAAAAGTGGCTCCCCCTTCTCTGGATTTTTACACGATTAAAAGACATTACGCCCTGCATGAAAGGAACGCGATTTGAGTCCATGAAACTGCGAGAAACGGCAAAGACAAATAGGAATGAGAATGGGAAGGGGGTGGAGAAGGAGGAGGAGATGGGGGTGGGAGGAGGAGCAGAGAGAGAGAGAGAGTGTGTGTGTGTTTTTGAGAGAGAGAGAGAGAGAGAGAGAGAGAGAGAGAGAGAGAGAGAGAGAGAGAGAGAGAGAGACAGACAGACAGACAGACAGACAGACACAGCATGCAGAGAGAAGGCATGAGAGATATATGGTAAGCGAGAGAATGGGAGAAGGAGAGAGAGAGACAATGACAATGACAATGACAATGACAATTCTTTATTTAACGAGGGTAGTAGAATAAGCAGTGGTCTGCTTTTTTACATCCAGCCCTCGCCCTAAAGAGGGACTAACTACAAAAATGAAATAAAAATACAAGATAAAAAATAGAAAATAGAAAAACTAATCAAACAAACAAGACAGAGACAGGGAGAGAGAAAGAGAGAGAGACAGGGAGATAGAGTGAAAGAAAGAGAGGGAGAGAGAGAGACAGACACACAGACACAGCATGCAGAGAGAAGGTAAGCGAGAAACAGAGAGAGAAGGAGAGAGAGAGAGAGAGAGAGAGAGAGAGAGAGAGAGAGAGAGAGAGAGAGAGAGAGAGAGAGAGAGAGAGAGAGAGAGAGAGAGAGAGAGAGAGAGAGAGAGAGAGTTTGTTTTAGATTTGAAGGCATTTGGTCGCCTTCGAGAAGTGGTCGCAAGGGCAGGTTCTAGCAGCAGCCGCAGCAGCAGTAGTAGTAGTAGTAGTGGTTGTAGTAGTCGTAGGATTCGTCTTTCTCCTCTTCCATCTCCTTCTCGAACGGACCACCATCTTCCTTCACCACCCCTGTGTTCCTAATGATCTGAGGGAAATTCAAGTTTTACGCCCTCACGGCAAAGCCATTAAGGGCATGTACCCGGGTTTTAACCCGACTTTAGGTAAGATACACAAGTGTATGCGTGTTTAGGCAGTATCAGCCATCTGCACTCATGGCAGAATGACCGAGGTCTTTTACGTGCCACTGGGGTGGGAGATGGATACCGTCTCTGGGGCCTCGCGCCCCCTAATTGGCGTAGAGGCGCGTCCCCCGGGTGGTGGATGGGGGAGCCTTCTCTACTAACTTCTGAGAGAAGGTCGCATCACTCTCGATGCCGTGAACCTAATTAGGATCTTTTTCTTGTCTCTTCTCTATTTCTGCCTCCCCAAAGCCCTTTCACTTACCTTTTCTAACCCATACAATTCTCCACCTTTTTTCCCCCAAAATATGGTGAATTCCGAGTTTGTCATGTGTGACCAGGGGATGAGTGGCTGACACCTTAATGCTCAGGGCGTATCTTGTGTAGTTTTGATGGCTTCAAGTAGAAAAGAAGAAAGTGTTTTGGCTAGGTTACACACTGGTCACACTTATATAACACATGTTCACCTGCTTAAAAGAGAAGAGGCACCATGGTGCCACGCCTGTGATAATAGTTTTACTGTGATACATAGTTTTACTGTGATACATAGTTTTACTGTGATACATAGTTTTACTGTGATACATTTCCTGACTTTGTTTTTTGAAATTGGTTTAATTTAAATTTGTGTAATGTTAAACTTGTGGGGTCCTGATTTGGCCCATATGGTCCGCTGGACCCAAAAAGCAACAGATATCAATCAATCAATCAACCGTCTCTGGGTCTGCACATAAAGTTGACCCGTGTCCGTCCCGGCCCGGATTCGAACCTGCGACCTTACGATCACAAGTCCAGTGCTCTACCTCCAGAGCTACCCGCACCCCCACCTAATGATCTTCCCGTTACTGTTATCTTTATTCTTCGTCGTGTTCTTTCTTCTCAATCTGCCTTTATCGTCAACATCGTCTTTTTTACTGTGCAGTCGTCATCAGCAGCAAAGGTGACGTTTTCTTTGGTGACACGTTTAATCTCATTGTTAGGACCCGTTCACACAGCGATACGTCCTTACCACGACCATGCCGATCACGCCGATCTTAAAAAGTTATCAAATCGGGGCATATCGCCGTCAAAATCCAGCACATGGCACTAATACCCCAGTCACATAATATAGACGCCGCTTCTGCTACGACGGAAAATGTCCGAGAGCGTTGCCAATCGTGGGCCAAACGTGGCAGGATCTCCATGTGCGTGGTTTGGTCGGGGTGGGATCTGCTAGGTTTCGAAGCTGCGCGCTCTCCCTACGCTTATTTTGAACTGCACAAAACAAGCGTAGCCGGGTCGTGGCGCAGTACAGTCGCGATGTATTTTTTTTTATTTGCCATGTGCTGGATTTTGACGGCGAGCCCCGATTTAATAACTTTTTCAGATCGGAGTGATCGGCATGGTCGTCGTAAAAACGTAGAGCTGTGTGACGAGGTCCATAATAAAAATAATAAAAAAATCACGACTGTACTGCGCCACGACCCGGCTACGCTTGTTTTGTGCAGTTCAAAATAAGCGTAGGGAGAGCGCGCAGCTTCGCGACCTAGCAGATCCTACCCCGACCAAACCACGCTCATGAAGATCCTCCCATGTTTGGCCCACGATTGGCCAATCTCTTCACAAATTGTACAACGGAGTAGAAGCGGCGTCTCTGTGTGAACGGGGTATAAGGTATTTGTGCTGTTACTACGAATCCCATGTTCTACTGACTTTGTCTGTCCCCCCCCTTTTTTTTAATAGCAAATAATTAGTTATAAATTACCCCCAAACTCAAAAGTACTCCTTATTGTAGTTTCACAGTCACTGCGAGCACTAAACACGCTCACTCTCTCACTCACTTAGTCCAGGATTTTAGAATCGTAAGACCTTTCCTCTGATTTTCTTCTTTCGGTCACATTTACTTCCAGTCTTTGTAAGTAGGCAATTAGCCCAAAACGAACGTTTCTCCAGAAATCCAAAATGACACTCTCACTTAGAGCACGACTAAGAACTATAAAACACACTCACTCCCGCACTTCTTCATTACTCCTTGCGTTCAGAACCATCCCCATTTCTGTGACAAACACACAGTCCTGGGTCTCGCTCTCGCCACAAGACTAAAATCAACGCCTAAAATCAACTTCTTCAAGATGACTGCTGCTCGATTTACCTCGGCGCGTGCTCGAAACGACGATACAAGGTTTGAACTCTGCTTGGAGAGCCGTGACTTCGGGTAGATTGTACCCGTTTACCCCTGCACCCGGCAATTAGCTATCCGAAGACGCCTGCCTGCGCACTTCTCGAGGGGGCTGGGTTATGGGGTTGGAGGTAGGAGGCATGTGAATTGGGAGGGGTGGGGGAATGTGTGTGTGTGTGTGTGTGTGTGTGTGTGTGTGTGTGTGTGTGTGTGTGTTCAGTGTGTGCGTGTGTGCATTGTAATCAGAGGTGGGGGTACCGTATAATATTATGTTTACTGCTTATGCAGAATTCTTAATTTGCAAAGTGTATCTTCTTATCTGCTGTAGGATATACTGTCTATATGGTTGACGTCAAAACCAGTACCTGCACTGTGTACATTTCAAAGCACAATGACATCATCAATATCACCCAGTGACCTGAGCTAGGCTTTTCGTTGTAGGCGTCGTCTTCATGTCGTTGTAGTCGAACATGTCGAAGATTTTGATTTTGCTGACGCTGAGGTAAACAGTAGGTTAGGTCTGATGGTGGTGGTTGTGTGTTCCTTGACTTATGTGCGTATTTGCACCAACGTATGTGCGCGCGTATGTGAATGTATGTGTGTGTGTGTGTGTGCGTGCGCGTGTGTGTGTATGTACGTGTGTGTGTGTGTGTGTGTGTGTGTGCATGCGTGTGTGTGTGTATGGATGCGGGTGCGTCTGTGTATGCGTCGACGCATGCGTGCGCGCGTGTGTGCATTTGTACGCGCATACACTGCACAAGCCAATACCAAAACCTATCTTAGTTAATTAATGACGCAGATGGGCAGGGGTCACAACAGTGCACAAGTTGCGCCACCGGGAAACCACACCTTGTATTACCTTCCCATATTACTCTCCTCTTTCAAGTCAGCTAGCTTTCACTGCTGTAGGATTACCATAGATTGCTGCACAAACACAGGCCTAGGAGCACAGAGATATAGGGTTCAAGTCCTGAGACAACAGCCCCGGATTTCATTTTCGAGATGAATATTTAATAGACAAAGAAATTTTACACCAAAGGTTGGTTTGTTTAAGATGTGGTGTCGCCCTGTTAGCTGCGTGTGGTCTTGGCCGTATGTGGTGTAGCTTGGAAGTAAATTCTTCTACGTGCGTCGTTGTTTCGATTTGTTGCTTCCAGTGTAGAAGTGTTATATCTTTACTCATTTTGTATTCATGCCTGTGTCTTCATGTTTATCTTATATAAATGAAAACAAAAATAAATGTTGGGAAAAGTTGAGAATTATATTAATGTAAGGAGTATTTCATAACGTCGTGAGGGAAGTTACATATCGCGTGCACGAGTGTACGCACAAAACAGAAATAGACACATACACATAGAAACACAAATACTGACACATAGACACAGACAGATAGACACATGCTGACACACAGACAACCACAAATAGACACACACACGCACAGAAGTCAGAGAGTCACACATACACACAGATACAGACACGCACACACGCACACACACACGCACACACACACAAACACACACACACACACACACAAACACACACACACATGCACACACACACACACACACACACACACACACACACACACACACATCTACAGACGGACAGACAGACATAAACACAACTCCCACACACACGAGACAATCGACCACAGTCACCAGCATTTCACACTCTCTGCGCAAACTTCAGGCAGCAATATATGCCGACCAACCAGACCACTACAAGATTCAAATCGCCACGCTTAAAACCTGACACTGGGCGAAAAGTCACGTTTTGGCACTATAACGTGGCATATAACATGAAACATGAAGTTAATCAACTGAATTTTGTGGCATTATACCTGTGCGATTCACATCAAGTTAGAAAAACTGCCGTAACGCAATAAAATCCCTGGGATTTTAGCGCGGTGCAAAACACAGTAAAACATCGAGTTTTGGTGTCTGCGTTTTGGACGTTTTCGCTACATTAACGCACGGCGATTCACGTCGTGTTAAACGCGTTTCAGCAGTGCGCAAAACACCACGAAACCTGTGGAGTTACGATAAGTTTTTCTGGTTTCTAAAACTTGATGTTAGAGTGTTGTTTTGATGGATTATTCTGCGTTTTCATCAGCCTGGTGCCGAACCTGCAGAATCAGACGATTATCGGCTCCCTCTCTCTGCATTTTTCATTTAAGCAATGTATTGTATGTAAATTGATGATAATTATGTTCTTACTTTCATTTCTATTATAATCATGTAGCAGTAGTTTGTTTTCTTTACTTGCTTATTCTTTAGCAATTTTAGACTAGTCCCTCTTTAGGGCGAGGGCCAGATGTAAAAAAGCAGATCACTGCTTACTCTATTACCCTCGTAAAATAAAGAATTGTTCTTGTTCTTGTTCTTGTTCTTGTTCTCTAGTTTCTCTCTCAGCACGGTCACACACACACACACACACACACACACACACACACACACACACACACACACACACTGCACATACATCATACACACACACACCGTCACACACATCCACACTGTCACTGCACACGGCACACACACATGCACACACACATGCACACACACACACACACACACTGTGACTGACACTGACTGACCGTCACACACACACACACACACACGGACACACAGTGACACACATACACACCCCTTGAACTGACACACACACACGCACACACAACTGAACACACACACACTGATCATCAGTTTATAAATGTGAAAAAAAAGTGCAGTGCACAAACATTTTTGGGGGTATCTCTTATTTTCTCTATAATTATGAGCCTTGTCACAGTACAGTGTACACGAGAGACTGCATTGCCCGTGCGTTGAGCAGAGAAAGTAGGTCATTCTCAGCTGCATGACTATTTAGCGCGGTCAGATTTTAGTTTTCTTCTATATTCCTTTCCACTTTTGCTGGGGTACTGGCCGAGTTAATCGTTTTCCCATGTGTGTGGGACCTGTAAGGAATTCGAAGCGGCAACGGACCACAGATAGGCCTTTGTTCTACTCCCCCCCCCCCTCCCCGAAACATCCGTCCGAGATGGTGGCTACTGACTGGACTTGCAACTTTCTCAACTTGTACAGTACGAACTGCAGTGACTCGAATTTGAGTTTTGGGATTTCTCTTGCTCTACCTTTTCTGATAATGTTTTACTTAGCTCGTGTTTAGATGCAATACATACTGTCTCTTTACATTTAGTCAAGTTTTGACTAAATGTTTTAACATAGAGGGGGAATCGAGACGAGTGTCGTGGTGTGTGTGTGTGTGTGTGTGTGTGTGTGTGTGTGAACTCAGAACTCAGAACTCAGAACTCATTTAATTGTCATAAAAACACAGTAAAGGGTTTATCAGACACGAAGTGGATATTTGTAAAGACAAGAAGAAATATCGTCCATGGAGCAGTGATTACAACATTGTTATGTATCTGTAGTTATGTCATTATTGCGTATAATCATGCAGTTGTATACAAATTCAGCAAGTTGTTGCTGTGTGCGTGTGCATGTGTGTGTGTAGAGCGATTCAGACCAAACTACTGAACCGATCTTTATGAAATTTTACATGAGAGTTCCTGGGTATGATATCCCCGGACGTTTTGTTTTTTTCGATAAATACCTTTGATGACGTCATATCCGGCTTTTTGTAAAAGTTGAGGCGGCACTGTCACACCCTCATTTTTCAATCAAATTAATTGAAATTTTAGTCAAGCAATCTTCGACAAAGGCCGGCCTTCGGTATTGCATTTCAGCTTGGTGGCTTGAAAATTAATTAATGACTTTGGCCATTAAAAATCTGAAAATTGTAAAAAAAATAATTGTTTTATAAAACGATCCAAATTTACGTTCATCTTATTCTTCATCATTGTCTGATTCAAAAAAACATATATAAATATGTTATATTTGGATTAAAAACAAGCTCTGAAAATTAAAAATATAAAAATTATGATCAAAATTACATTTTTTAAATCATCTTTCATCTTATTCCTTGTCGGTTCCTGATTCCAAAAACATAGAGATATGATATGTGTGGATTAAAAACACGCTCAGAAAGTTAAAACGAAGAGAGGTGCAGAAAAGCGTGCTATCCTTCTTAGCGCAACTACTACCCCGCTCTTCTTGTCAATTCCACTGCCTTTGCCACGAGCGGTGGACTGACGACGTACGATGCTACGAATATACGGTCTTGCTGAAAAATTGCATTGCGTTCAGTTTCATTCTGTGAGTTCGACAGCTTGACTAAATGTTGTATTTTCGCCATACGCGACTTGTTTTGTTTTAGGATCGATTTTGATAATGATTGAGAAAGGAGAATAGCCGGTGTTAGTTTTACAGTCGGTTTTATGAAGTTTGAGTAAAGAAGTGCGTGGTTTTTACCCTCCTTTTCGTTTTCCTTCCCCTTCTTTAGTTTGCTATTATTGTGCTATATGATTTTCCTGCTTCTACACACACACACACACACACACACACACACACACACACACACACACACACACACACACACACACACACACACACACACACACACACACAAATCGAATCTAAAACTAAAGAGCCGAAATGGCTGCACTCTAACTCATCTTTGATCTCCCAAAAAACAAATCAATCAATCATTCACACATGGATCAGAGGCAGTGATATGGCTGACAGAGAAGCAAAAGAGGCTGTTACAGATCAAGCAGCATTTCATGACATAAAATTAACTAAGACGGGAGCAAAACACAAAATGGCCAAAGTTATCTGGCGTCACTGGGAAACAGAATTAAAAATAGAAGGCAATGCTCATGGTTGGCTTATTCTGCCCCGACAAACAAAACAAAACAGGCCTTCACTCCCCACCTTTAAATTACGTCGCAGCAATCGCACGGATGGATGCGCTCACAAGTGCTTTCCCCGTCTCTGTGAATGTGAAAAGTTTATATCTTTTTTACACCTCTTTGACCGCTGCCAATCACTCCAACAAGACTTCCGCAACCTACACACCACAGGAGCTCCTGTGCTACACACCCTTGTCAACGAACACAAACTGAAACCCCATGAGTTTGTTTTTTTTAGATAAACATTGCACGCTTCAATGGAAGCTAGCATACACCCTGTGTCTCTCAATATATAAGGCTGAAATAGGATATCTGTTTTAAAAACCCTGATCTCTGTTCCTCCTTCCCACCCCTCAATACTCTCTCACGCCGAGCTTTTTCTTCTTCATTGTATTATTTTTCCAGTTATGTATTTACTTACCTATTCAGCCACAAATATAACAATATTCCACATAAAAAAATATAAAAAAATAAGCCTACAAAACCGCTCCAGTCCAACCATATTCCGCGTACACAATCTTCACTTCCATCCCCATTTTGAAACATCGCAACAGACTTCCAGATATGATTATAACACGACCATATGTGTTCTCTGGTTGCATGTTTGTTCAGTGTCTTGTCCCCACATAAAGCATATTAACTCTACCTGTCCTAAAGCCAGTTGCAGTTCTAAGAGGACGTTAAAACTAGTTATCATCATCACACACACACACACACACACACACACACACACACACACACACACACACACACACACACACACACACACACACACACACATTTATATGAAAAATCCCATGTATGTTTTATGATTGTTGTTTTGGTCTGAATACAATTTGGAATCTTACTACACTCATAGACCTATATTAATACAGGTCCCTGCTACAGTACTCTTGTTGATTTTACATTTAAGTTGTTGTCAGAAGTATTTTGTTCGTCGGTTCGTGTCTGGTGCGTGTGGTTTGAATGCCGCCCTGACAAAATTAATGTCTTTTAAAAACACATTCACGGTAACATCTTCGACGCAGACACAGACAGTTAGGAAGGGCTCCTAATATGGACCACTTTTTGTTTCATGCTGATAACTAGCTTGTTTTCTTGCGAAGAAGTTTTATTTTGTGTTTGGTAGTCCTTCTCTCTTAGGTTGGCCGTTAGGCCTAATTAGAGTGAAATAGCTTTGATAGACATTCAGCAAAAATTAAATACATACAAAATCACAAATGGTACATATTAGGAGCCTGGGCGCCTAATATGGACCAGTGAAGCGGCCTTCACGAATCACTGTAAAAAAAAGCCCCCTATACTTCAAAATAGCATGATACAACTTAGTGTACAAGTCAGACTAATTCAAATATGCTTTAGATTGATCTGTTTCGGGTTGATGAGAGCATTATTTGAAGAACACCAGGAAACTAAAGAAGCTTATCAAAAACAGAGTGAAAATAAGTAAAATTATCAACTTGCACGAAAAGAAGACTTTTTGTTATTTTTTTTTTAAACTGATCTCGAGGGCTAGTAATAGGTTATTTCCAGCAAGCTTCTTAATGAATTAATGAAAAAAGCCTTTAGCTTCTTTTTCTTCGATTTGTTGAAGGTGGTCCATATTTTAGGGGACTCGCACATACTTTGAGATTTTGCTATTGATTTTTTGTTTGAAGTAGAAACTTGGGGTCAACACTGCTAAAATGTAACAAATGCGGCCTTAGCTGTCATAGCAATGTTTGTGTGAAAGCTTTGGCTGTGAACAGAAACGAGTCCGTTTTAGGCAGCACATTTAGAGTGAACGCTGCCAAAAGTAAAAAAAAGAGAAAAAGCCTAACAGTTTTGAGATTTGTGTTTCTGCAACTGTTTTGACATGTGCAAGTTATCCAGAGAGGGTGAATACAGCGATGACTTTGTCCGCACGTCGCTGGGCATATCAGCGCAGTTCAACGTTGCCAGAGACCAAAGAAGCGCTTTACTCAGGTCGCAGCGCGCGGCGGCTCACTGGAGGAATGTTTGAAAACTATCTGTGCTCGACTGCCAGCAGACCACAGGCACATTACACCCACTAAAGTTTGGACTTGTACTGGCAGAGAGCGAATGCAAATTCTTGTAGGCATACACAGACGCAACATAGCATATACAGACAATAACACCCACAACACTTCAACAGCATATGAAAGGAATAACAAGTCGCGTAAGGCGAAAATACAACATTTAGTCAAGTAGCTGTCGAACTCACAGAATGAAACTGAACGCAATGCCATTTTTCAGCAAGACCGTATACTCGTAGCATCGTCAGTCCACCTCTCATGGCAAAGGCAGTGAAATTGACAAGAAGAGCGGGGTAGTAGTTGCGCTAAGAAGGATAGCACGCTTTTCTGTACCTCTCTTTGTTTTAACTTTCTGAGCGTGATTTCAATCCAAACATATCATATCTATATGTTTTTGGAATCAGGAACTGACAAGGAATAAGATGAAAGTGTTTTTAAATTGATTTCGACAATTTAATTTTGATAATAATTTTTATATATTTAATTTTCAGAGCTTGATTTTAATCCAAATATAACATATTTATATGTTTTTGGAATCAGAAAATGATGGAAAATAACATGAACGTAAATTTGGATCGTTTTATAAATTTTTATTTTTTTTTTTACAATTTTCAGATTTTTAATGACCAAAGTCATTAATCAATTTTTAAGCCACCAAGCTGAAATGCAATACCGAAGTCCGGGCTTCGTCGAAGATTACTTGACCAAAATTTCAACCAATTTGTTTGAAAAATGAGAGCGTGACAGTGCCGACTCAACTTTCACGAAAAGCCGGATATGACGTCATAAAAGACATTTATCCAAAAAATGAAAAAAAACGTATGGGGATTTCATACATAGGAACTCTCAGGTCAAATTTCATAAAGATCGGTCCAGTAGTTTAGTCTGAATCACTCTACACACACACAGAGACAGACAGACACACACACACACACACACACACACACACACACACACACACACACACACACGCACGCACGCACATACACCACGACCCTCGTCTCGATTCCCCCTCTACGTTAAAACATTTAGTCAAAACTTGACTAAATGTAAAAATAAATCCGCAAATCGCGCACAATACACCAGTTAGAAAAACAAGGAGTACCAAAGCGGCGTGCAGAAACTAAACTGACTCAGAGACTGAGAAGAAACATTTATCACACGATGTGGATAGCAAACATTAAAATAAAACAGATAAGTCAAGCAAAAAATAAACACAAATATCGAAAACACAATAAACAAAGGTAAAGAAAACAAGTCGCGTAAGGCGAAAATACAACATTTAGTCAAGTAGCTGTCGAACTCACAGAATGAAACTGAACGCAATGCAACGCAGCAAGACCGCATTCTCGTAGCATCGTCAGTCACCCGCTCACGGCAAAGACAGTGAAATTGACAAGAAGAGCGGGGTAGCAGTTGCGCTCAGAAGGATAGCACGCTTTTCTGTACCTCTCTTTGTTTTAACTTTCTGAGCGTGTTTTTAATCCAAACATATCATATCTATATGTTTTTGGAATCAGGAACCGACAAGGAATAAGATGAAAGTGTTTTTAAATTGATTTCGAAAATGTAATTTTCATATTAATTTTTATATATTTAATTTTCAGAGCTTGTTTTTAATCCAAATATAACATATTTATATGTTTTTGGAATCAGCAAATGATGGAGAATAAGATGAATGTAAATTTGGATCGTTTTATAAAAAAGTTTTTTTTTTTACAATTTTCAGATTTTTAATGATCAAAGTCATTAAATTAATTTTTAAGCCACCAAGATGAAAAGCTATACCGAAGTCCGGGCTTCGTCGAACATTACTTGACCAAAATTTCAACCAATTTGGTTGAAAAATGAGGGCGTGACAGTGCCGCCTCAACTTTCACGAAAAGCCGGATATGACGTCATCAAAGACATTTATCAAAAAAATGAATAACGTATGGGGATATCATACCCAGGAACTCTCATGTCAAATTTCATAAAGATCGGTCCAGTAGTTTAGTCTGAATCGCTCTACACACACACACAGACAGACACACACACACACGCACATACACCACGACCCTCGTCTCGATTCCCCCCTCTACGTTAAAACATTTAGTCAAAACTTGACTAAATGTAACAAAAAGAGATGCTTGCCGACAGTCAGTGTGTGAGTGCGTGGTTTGTGCGTCAGCGGGGTGTGTGTGTGTGTGTGTGTGCGCGCGTGCATGCGTGCGTAGGCTACGTTCTTGCGTGTGTGCGTTCGAATGAGAAAGAAGAGAGAGAGAGGATTGAAGAATGAGGTCACGCTCTCTGTCACATGAATACATATACACACACTGAAGGCTACCTCGGACACGAACACTTGCCAACAACTGTGGTTGGACATGCTTTTGAAATGGAATATTTTTTCGACATGATTTCTGGACATACGAATCCCGCTGTGTTGCCTACTGATGTTGCGAATGATGAAGGTTTTGAGTTGACTGACCTTGAGGATGTATTGCATCAGGCGTTTATCGTCTCAAATTATATCCTTGCTACTTTTCAGGACGGTCAACTAATAATAATAATAATACGAATATTTATAACGCGCACATATCTCACCAACAGGCGACTCAAGGCGCACATACACTCATTCACACACACGGAGACTTAAAGTCACTAGCACACACACACCATCAACCATTAAAATATGTACAGTTATTCAGGGTGGGATGGGGTGGGCAGTGTAGAATGCATGGATTATTTGGAAAAAAGGAATGTCTTGAGTGCAGATTTGAATGATTCGAGGGACTGTTGTTGACGGAGGGGGAGAGGTAGTGTGTTCCATTGGCTAGGTGCTTGGAAAGAAAATGAGCATTCATGGTAACTTGGATAGTCAAAGTTTTTATTTGTTTGATTCCCATCAAAGAAACAGAAATGGTAACCATTCTTCAAATGGCGCTGCAGTTTTGATGTCATCAAGTTAATTCCTTTGCAGAATTGATTGATTTTCTCAAAAGCCATTATCAATGAGTTTATCAATTAACACCTGTTCATTTCTGTCCAACTGCAATGCAAACTCAATGTGGAGGAAACAAGGATTTATTACAAACAAGTCATCCCTGTACATCAACAGATTTATGTATCTCAATCAATACTGCTGGTATGAGTGACAGGAATCTAAAAGAAACAAGTCGCATAAGGCGAAAATACAATATTTAGTCAAGTAGCTGTCGAACTCACAGAATGAAAGTGAACGCAACGCAACGCAGCAAGACCGTATACTCGTAGCATCGTCACTCCACCGCCCGTGGCAAAGGCAGTGCACGTGGAATTGACAAGAAGAGCGGGGTATTCGTTGCGCTGAGAAGGATAGCACGCTTTTCTGTACCTCTCTTCGTTTTAACTTTCTGAGCGTGTTTTTAATCCAAACATATTATATCTATATATTTTTGGAATCAGGAACCGACAAGGAATAAGATGAAGGTGTTTTTTTAAATTGATTTCGAAAAAAAAATTTTGATAATAATTTTTATATATTTAATTTTCAGAGCTTGTTTTTATTCCGAATATAACATATTTATATGTTTTTGGAATCAGCAAATGATGGAGAATAAGATAAACGTAAATTTGGATCGTTTTATAAATTTTTATTTTTTTTTACAATTTTCAGATTTTTAGTGACCAAAGTCATTAATTAATCTTTAAGCCACGAAGCTGAAATGCAATACCAAAGTTCGGGCTTTGTCGAACATTACTTGATTAAAATTTCAACCAATTTGGTTGAAAAATTAGGGCGTGACAGTACCGCCTCAACTTTACAAAAAGCCGGATATGACGTCATCAAAGACATTTATCAAAAAAATGAAAAAAACGTTCGGGGATTTCATACCCAGGAACTCTCATGTCAAATTTCATAAAGATCGGTCCAGTAGTTTAGTCTGAATCGCTCTACACACACACACACACACGCACACACACACACACGCACGCACATACACCACGACCCTCGTTTCGATTCCCCCTCGATGTTAAAATATTTAGTCAAAACTTGACTAAATATAAAAACAACCAAACGCAAATGTACTACTACTTCTACGACTCGTTTGAATGTAAAACAGAAATGTAACACTGTCTGTGACAATGACGGTTCTACGACTCGTTTGAATGACGGTATAGATCGAACCTTAACCCACAACTACGAAAATTTGTGTCAGACTTTTTTGAACAGGAAAATATGCCTCTGTTCAACAGTAACCAACACATGGAAGATGTTTTTGAAACTTACAGAAATGTAACACTAGCCTATCTGTGACAATGTTGCTTTTGAATTGAACCCACATTTGTTGAACAGGAGAGAATGTTCCTGTTCAACAGTGCCCAAAACACTGAATCTGACGTTTTTGAATCTTTTCTGTCATCTAACTGAATCTGACGTTTTTGAATCTTTTCTGTCATCTAACCCAATTGCTCATGACTTCATCGATCTTGAACATGCCTACTTTTCAAAGAAAGACAGACAAAGCGAAATCTGCATGTTAGCCATCTGCCTGAAATGGTCAATGCACTTTTGTAAAATTGTCACAGCTGTTATATGCACTTTTGTGAAATGGTCAGTGCTGTTGTGCACTTATGCAAAACTTGGTGCTGTGCTGTTAACATTTGAACAAAATGCATTTTGTTCAAATGTTTAGTGCAACTTGCTACTATATAATCGCTGTATGCGCTTTGTGGTAATAATGCACTTTTGTCAAAAGTTTGCGCTAAATGTTGGCACTATGCATCATTGTTGGAGCACCCTCCTGTAGTAGATGCACCATGCATAAAAATGTACTGTGAAATGTTTCGTGTAAATTATTGTCACAATAATGTTTTGTGCGCCCCCATGTATGTGTTCTGTGCTAATAATGCACGGTTGTGAAATGTCCGTACACATTTTGTGGCACTATGTAATTGTTAGTGCATCCTCCTGCGGATGCTTCGTGCTAAAATTGCACTTCCATTAAAATATTGTACGCTCATGTCAACTGGTACTATATTTTCAATTGTTTCTCTGTCAATTTCAGATGTTTGTTTCCAATTACTTCAGTATCTCCCTGTTGCAATTCCAGGTGATTCATTATGCATGTGCCAATCAGTTTGAGGTGTTTAATTCTGATTCCTGTATTTACAGTGTAAAATTAAAACTATTGTTTTCAAACATTCCTATGACACCTGGTAATGGTTCTGTGTTTTTTTGTAATTTGTATTTTGTTTTTCTGCAATAAATATTTGAAATGGATCTGAGACTGACTTACTACTTTTAGCACTCTTTTTCACCACATTCCCACGTACAGATATTGCAATATCAACTCTTCCTTTCTACCTGTTTCAAACAAGCTCTATTTTTTAATTAAAAAGTTTTTTTTTCTTGTGGCTGTTTGATCAATTATGGCAAGCATTGACTGAAATAAACAATTTATATATATCCAGCATAACATGCAATTCATTAACTTTTGACCCTAACCTTTAACACTTCCCAAAATAAATCTTTGGTGGACATTGCATCGACGCTGTTCATTTTGAATGAACATTTTTCTTGTTAGATCAGTGGTCTATGCCGGCGCATAGTTGTGTATTGACTGGATCAATCGTCAACTCGCTGCGCTCGCGGTAAGGCAAGTGCTGACAACCGGAAGAAAGCTGCATTCCGAAAAAAGTCACTTCCGTTTCGCCATTTTTCGATGATGCCAGAGAAGTGAACCATGATTTCAAGATGCCCGGTGCAAATTGTTGTATGCCTGGATGCAGCGTGAGCTCACTAAGATCTTCAACGCTTATAACTTTCCATGGTATACCAAACGGAAAAGCGGATGCCGAATGGAGAGCTGCTCTTCCACAAAATCAACCGTGCTGACAAGCTTTTCAACCCGAAGAAATTAGAATGCGAGGATGTTCACGACATTTCAAAGAAACATGCTTCAAATACGGTACGTAAAAAAACTAGTAATATAGCGAAAATAAGCTTTCATCTGATTGTCTGTGCTGTGTTGTTTTGCTTGTAATGCTTCAAGTGACGAAGCTCTAGTAGTATCAATCAATCAGTATGAGGCTTAGGCCAAAAAAAAAAAATGCTTTGGTTACGGTTTCATGGCCAAAAAAAATAGGGTAGGTAGGTCGATTAAACTTTTTTTTTTTTTTTTTTTTTTTTTTTTTTTTGGTTGGTCTCTCTTGAAATGATAAAAATATTTGTGTATGCAGGATATTCGAGGTATTTTCATATTGGTGTATTTGGAACCACAGATATTAATTACTTTTTCATGTTAAGAAAAGAAAACTGGACATACCCTTTAAACTGTATAGTGCCACTAGTGAACACAGTTTTCGAGAGTCATGCCAAAGTCCAGTTCGAAAGAGTCTTCGGGCTCGGCACTTATTTTCGTCGACCCAACACATTTTATCCCGAACAGTTTGCCGTCCAAAGTTGGATGAAAATCATGAAAAATGTCCACCAAGGTTGCACTCTTCGAGTACCGACTTATCAGTCGTGTTTGTTCGATAGGAACGCACTTTCCGAATACGATTGCAAATTTGCAGACGACATCTTTTTACGTTCGCGCAACGAACGAACGAACGCACGAGACTGACTTCCCTTGGATATGGGAGTTGTAAAAAGCGGAGTGGTGTCCCTTGTCGGGCTTGTTGTTGTCTGCTCGCCGGCGATCGATGTTTTCTCTGTGCCGTGGTGTTGTCGTTTTCGGTGGGTTTTTGTGTGTGTGTGTGTGGTTTTTTTGTGTATGTATGTGTTTGGTTCATTTTATTTTTAGCTTTAGGACCAAAAAAAAAGTTTAGGGTCGGCCCAAAAAGTTAGGGTCGGTCGGGAAACCGTAACCAAAGCATTTTTTTTTTTTGGCCTTAGTACTTGTAGTAACTAGACTACTAGTACTTTTACAGCTCGCAGACAAAAAATAACACAATCGTATTCTGAATCATACATTGACAAAGGCGTAATTCTGAGCTATAATTATTAGGTAATGGGGAAAAAACCACTCTTTGTTCTTGTGATAATGTGTTTTTGAATATATTCTAGTATTAGTAAACTTCTGGGTTAGAACTTAGATTTTTGTTGTTGTTTTACTCGGTCACTGAGTCAGTCTTGTTCATTCTTGACAGATTTGCAGTAGTGTGTTTTACTAATTCTTGTTTCTATTTCAATAGATCTAAATGTATAGGTCTGTTTAGTTAATTTAACTTATAATTTCGACTCAGCATTTTGAACATTTTCTTTGCATGTTTTTTTGCTGGGCCTACAGGCAAGCGAGCACTCATTCCAGGAAGTCTGCCAACCAACCATGTGCTACAGAAGTCAGTAGAAACACCAAAGACTCCAGCCAGGAAACCCCCAGTGAGTAAAAATTGCTGTTATTTGCCCAGTATAGTATGCTATTAGTGATACTGATAGTGATAATATGCTACTTGTAACTCTTTTGTGAGTACCGGTACATGTATACTGGGTGTTTTCTCAGTTTTTGTCCGCTGTCAGTGTGAGATTTATATTGTGGTATAACCTGTTTTTCTAGTTTCATGGTTTAGCCACGACTCACTTTGAATGAGGGTCATCTGCCAGGCATTTAGCTGATTATCTGATAAGTGATATTTTTTAATTTGCTATTTATAAATTACAGTTATAGTAAACTAACACTGTCGCACAAAGTATGTGACTTTAAAAAAAGATTTGTTTGAAATCATGTGAGCTCTGTCCACTAGATGATGGAGAAGGGAATTTTTCCAGTTGAGTCTGCAACATGGATTTTTTCTCTCTCGGATAACAAATACAGTATGGTAGGAAAAATTTAGGGTTGGTGTGGCGATAACTTCTTCTTCTGCGTTCGTGGGCTGAAACTCCCATGTACACTCGTGTTTTTACGTGTATGACCGTTTTTACCCCGCCATTTAGGCAGCCACACGCCGCTTTCGGAGGAAGCATGCTGGGTATTTTCGTGTTTCCATAACCCACCGAACTCTGACATGGATTACAGGATCTTTTCCGTGCGCACTTGGTCTTGTGGTTGCGTGTACAGTAGTACCTGCCATATCCGGTCACCCATTAGTCATTGCAAAGGTGACCGCAAATATCAGGTGGCCGTTCATTACAGGCCCCCTCCTCCTCCAAAAAAACCCAAAAAACACGATCAAGTTTTCATGAAGAAAAGAAAGCGATCATCCACGAGCCGCCGATTCATTGTCTCTGTTAGTTTTGCTTTCGTTTATACATCTTAATTATTTGCGTGTTTAACTCGATCGTCCTGGCTAAGCTATTGTTTCGTATGTTTCTATGTGTGTTGTTTGGATTATTATATATGTATTTGAGTGTCAGATAAACAAGTGTTTCAAACTCACATCAGCTGTGATCGATCCGGAAGTGACTGCCGTAAATGTACATGTATGCGCATGTCTGTATTTACAGTTTGCGCATGCGTAAGTATTCATGTCGTCTGCTCGTGCTGTGCCGTCTGTGCACACAACACACACACACACACACACACACCACAGGCGCTCGCCCGCGAAAGTGACAAGTGGCCGTTAAGTGGCCGCTCCTGTCGAGTAAGAGGGGCACCTTAGGGCAAAAATCAGTGACCGTTGACCGCGTCAGACAGGTTAACGGCCATTAAGAGTCAATTATAGAAGGAAAACTCATTAGTCATGGGAAAGCTGGCCGCTCCGGGTAGGTTCACGCCCACGAAAGGGCCGGAAATGGAAGGGACTACTGTACACACGAAGGGGGATAAGTCACTAGCAGGTCTGCACACAAGTTGACCTGGGAGATCGGAAAAATCTCCACTCTTAACCCACCAGGCGGCCGCAGCCGGGATTCGAACCCTCGACCTTCCGATTACGAGGCCGACGTCTTACCACCCCGCCACAGCGCCCGTCGTGTGGCGATAACAATAAAGATATGTCATAGTGACTTGACTAATTGATTTGAATTCTGCTGCAGGTCAGTCGCCCCCCACCTCCTGCTCCTGACCTGGTTGCCTACTACAACTTCGAGGAAATACGACAGGACACCCTTCAGCTTGCTGCACCATGGTGTCTCTTGGAGAACAGCAAGGAACAGATACAGGTGGGAATAACCGAAGCCAGCCAAGTGAAACTGTTGTCCTCTACGTTATGATTACGTACTCCAGCAGACATCAACTTGTGGTCGACGTGCGTGGGTTTTGCTCAAAATACGTAAGTATTCGTCAGTGTTGGCTTCTCGAATTAAGTTTCAACTTAATCTCTGTCTCGAACCACAGGCGGAAGGTATCGTTCACTGGACCACTACTTACATAGAAAGACTATACTGAACGAATCGTCGGTAAGCTTACCACACTGTCATACTGTCATACTCATAGTGATATCACTGATACATTTGTACAGGTATTAAAACATGGCTGTTTGCTGAAAAAAATCGTTGTGAAAAATGTAATGTCTCTGAAGTTGATTCAGTCCGTCATTCATTTTGATGGGAAGTCAACCCTTGGTGAGGCTAATACTAATATTGTTTTGATCTGTATTTGCCAGTGCCATTGCCAACTGCCATTGTTGTTCTTGTGGAGTTCTAGAACAAGCTCTGGTTTGAATGACAGCTAAAATTAATGCTAATAGTAAATAAGTACATTATTTTTGCATTAGCGGGGTATACAAAATATTTTATTAAAAAAAATACCGCATGGTTTTGCTTGATCAAATCATTTATCAGCTAACAATATGCTTTTATTTCAGTTGGACCTGACTTGAGCATGATTCCGTTGTCTCCGCAACAACAGCTTGATTGAGATACAGGCATGTCCAGTTTTCAGCAAGTGCAGGCTGAGTGTGAAGATCTGATTGCTGATCTAGACACAACATAAGCTGGACACTATTCCAAGGTAAGCGAGAAGCTTTGAAAATAGTTACTTTAATTCAGTAATGCGTAATTATGTATGCAATACTCCTGCTGGTGAGTTCACTACAAACAGGTACTACATTAGAACTAGAAGAATAGGTTCCACAAGAACATTCTGACTGTTGATGCGACTAAAACTCTCGTTACATCCTGCATTCTGTGTAGATTAGATTACAGCAAATCCCTTCTCATAGGCTGCCCTGACTCCACTCTCCAACCCTTGCAAAAAGTACAACACTCTGCAGCACTCCTCTCATGAAAGAACTTCACTGGCTTCCTGTGTCTCAACGTATTAGTATAAAGCTGCCTGCTTCTGCTACAAGATCATCTCTGAATCGGCACCTGCCTATCTTTCGGAACTGGTCTCCCTCTACACTCCCTCTCGCACCCTTCATTCTCTGCTGATGCTCGACTTCTCCGTCAAGGTTGCTTTAAACGCAAGGCTCATGGCTTCCGCACGTTTCATATCATGGCCCTCAGTTATGGAATTCACTCCCCTTTCTATTACGTCACTCTCC
>NC_090257.1:11175913-11203073 GCF_037325665.1 Littorina saxatilis | reverse complement strand
TCTCTCTCTCTCTCTCTCGGATGCTTGACAATAAAACGATTGCGGAAAATCAAGCAGGTTTTCGGAAATAGTATTCAACAACTGATCATATTTTTACCTTGTATGCAATCGTTCAAAAAAGTCTGAGCAGAAAAGGTCAAAAGATATATGTGGCATTTGTTGATTTTCGCAAAGCATTTGTTTCTGTCAACCATGCTAAGTTGTTCTACTACTAGTGTATATGCCTTGCCGTGGCGTAGCAGCTTGCGTGCCCTGATGATCCAAAGAGCTATGCCGGCCGGAGCCTTAATAGTGCTCCTGGCAGGGGTCAAAGGCATAGATGAGATGAGATGATGCTAAGTTGTTAGAAGTCCTCTTACAAGAAGGTGTTACAGGTAAATTTTACGGCGCCCTGAAGGCTATGTATGCTATAGTTTGGTGTCCTGCGTGCGAGTAAATAACGAATATTCTGATTGTTTCGATTGTCCAAAGGGTGTTAGACAAGGATGTGTGCTGAGTCCTTCACTGTTTTCACTACTTATTAATCAACTTGCTGTACATATATCCTCTGTGGGAAAACATGGAATACAGTTGTTACCAGGTTTGATGGAATTATTTAAATTGCTTTTTGCAGATATCAGACATTGTTCTGTTTTCCTCCACTCCTATTGGATTACAACATCAGTTGGACTGTTTGAGAGACTGTTGTGTAAGTTTAAAAATGGAAGTTAATACAGTTGAAAACAAAAGTTATGGTGTTTAGGAAGGGAGCACACACACACACACACACACACACACACACACACACACACACACACACACACACACACACACACACACACACACACACTACTGTATCACAATTCAAACTTACTTGTGGGTCCAAGAGATACTATTACTACGTTTCCAGTGTAGAACTCGACGCTGTAGGTGTGGACGCCAGATTGCCACCTCTCGACGCTCGACTGGGTAAACGCGCAAATACCAAAATAAGTTCCGTCTTCTCTTTGTCCTGTTTCCGTTCTTTCAGTTGGTAGTGTGACCTGGAAAAAACACACATAGTCACAATGTGGATTGAAGATAAATTAGGGCTTTTTCTTGTTCTCTTAATATCTTGTACTTAATGTTTGCTTCTCGACGTTTGTTTGTTTGTTTGTTTGCTTAACGCCCAGCCGACCACGAAGGGCCATAGCAGGGCGGTGCTGCTTTGACATATAACGTGCGCCACACACAAGACAGAAGTCGCAGCACAGGCTTCGTGTCTCACCCAGTCACATTATTCTGACACCGGACCAACCAGTCCCAGCACTAACCCCATAATGCCAGACGCCAGGCGGAGCAGCCACTAGATTGCCAATTTTAAAGTCTTAGGTATGACCAGGCCGGGGTTCGAACCCACGACCTCCCGATCACGGGGCGGACGCCTTACCACTAGGCCAACCGTGCCGGTGCTTCTCGACTTGCGACTGGGTGAACGTGCAAACACCAAAATAAGTTCCGTCTTGTCTTCTTCCTGTTTCCCTTCTTGAAGTAGGTAGTGTGACCTGGAAAAAACACACATAGTCACACTGTGGATTAAAGATGAGTCATTAGTAACGCAGTTTTATGGCATGCCCCAACTGTTTCTTTACCCGTCCTGGATTTGTCCTCAACCATGTGCAATTGGTGCTTCTGTCTGTGCTCGCCTGGTCTTCGTAATAACATTCGCCTGTGAGTGTCTTCGGGGCGTCGTTGTAGGCAACAAAGCAGTCGGACGTGGAAAACTGATTATCTGAAAACATATGTAACATTTTCCTTGCTCTTGAGGGAAACAGTGCAAGTTCATTCGCTCACCAATGTTATTAATGTAATGCGGAAAAGAGAATCATTACCCTTCTCGAATGACATTCGAGCTTTGGCAAGATAGCTTTATGTAACCAAACACATTATTAAAAAGAAGTGCAATGCCCAGCGAATGACTAATCGGCTCTCTCTCTCTCTCTCTCTCTCTCTCTCTCTCTCTCTCTCTCTCTCTCTCTCTCTCTCTCTCTCTCACACACACACACACACACACACACACACACACACACATTCACTCACTCACTTACTCACTCACTCACACAGACAAATCTTATACACTCAAAACACACACTCATACGTAAATAGACAGACGGAGACACAAAATCCTTTACAAGCAAACACACACACACGCATGTACACACACACACACACACACACACACACACACACACACACACACGCACGCACGCACGTAAACGCGCGCACGTACGCATACGCACACACATAATATGCACTCACACACACACATACGAACACTCACGCACGCACGTACACATACACACACTCTCTAGATCTTTTCTCTCTCCTCTCTCTCTCTCTAACACACATGCACACACACACACGCACGCACGTACACACACACACACGTTGTTTTGTATTGCTGAATAACCCTTCTGTTTACAATAACGTGGGTACCGTTTTGCTGAATAACCCATCTGTTTACAATTACGTGGTATTGTTTTGCTGAATAACCCATCTGTTTACAATTACGTGGTATTGTTTTGCTGAATAACCTCTATGTTTACAATAACGGGGGTACCGTTTTGCTTATTAACCCATTTGTTTACAATAACGTGGGTATCGTTTTGCTGATTAACCCATTAGCTGCATGCAGCGTATACTAAGAACAGGCTTTAACCCGTAGTTCTTTCTGTTCTGTCGTCTGTCTTCTTCTTTTTTTCTGATTTGTGTACCTGAAGCAGACCCTGGTGGTCGAAACTTCGTGCAGTGTTATTCGTTTTATCATCACAGTGAGTACAGTGTTTGTTGGCCTTTTTGTAGACTCGTAGAATTTAACTGAATGACTCGGGAAACTGTTGGACACCAGTTCCGACTTTACTTTACTTTATTTGGCGTTTAACGTCGTTTTCAACCACGAAGGTTATATCGCGACGGGGAAAGGGGGGAGATGGGATAGAGCCACTTGTCAATTGTTTCTTGTTCACAAAAGCACTAATCAAAATTTGCTCCAGGGGCTTGCAACGTAGTACAATATACAGCATGACTTCCCTTCTTTGTCTCTGTTAATCAAGGGAGAAAATATCCAGCGATATTTCTCCGTAGGCCTAAAGTTCGGCCATGACCTAGGTAAAATAACTTGCGCAGCCGCAGAAACAAGAAAATGGAAATCTTTTATGAAATGATTGGGAGCCACGCAAATTTGACCTCTTGATTCCGACCATGAACCCGCTGTTGATAATCTGGAAGGTCGTACCAGAAATGCAGATCTTTCTCTGGCCGATTCATAGATTCAACCTACAAACAGTGCGACCTCATCTGTGATCAGATGGCCAAGCAATGCGTGAAATCTTTTATTCTAAAGCCTTATGGCTCGTTTTGACAAGCATTAAACGGATGAAATTAACCACATGCAGTTTATTCTTCAGAAAAATGCACACACAAAAATGGGTTGGGTTCGGTGATTTGTACATAAACGTCTTCCTCACGATAGATTCGCTGATTTGTCTTATGAAGCCGTCATCAACACGAACACAATGTTTGCAGAAGCAAACTCTGTACCTACACGACCGAGACACAAGACTGATTATTTCACAGCTGCAATGTGAATAGAGAACAAAGACGTTTAGGGTAAGCTTACTCACGTCAGGTCTTCACTGACAAGCTAGGAACAGACGGAAAATTCCGAACAAAAGTAAATGACGTCAAAGTCTCTTTCGCTTTGCGTGTAACTTTGTCATGACGTCTTTTTGTGACGACAGTACACGCGACAATTTGTTCGCTTCCGGTGTCATTTTAGACTGAAAAGCAACTCAAAAGAAGGAGCTAAGCCTGTGTCTTGAAACAGCTGAAACACTCTTTTGGATTGCCGTTTCAATGTTAACCAAAAAGTTTTAAAAACAAGAAATTCCTCCGAGGTAGGAAAAACACCCTCGTTGGTCAAAGGGAAATAACCATTCTCACTGCCACCAACTGAGAAGGTTATTTCCCTTTGACCATTAATATGTCCCTCTATAAGTCCTTGTAGAATCTTAATCCACCAATAACTCCCTAACCGTGTGTTTGACTGGTCCCAATTTTTGTAAGGACCGTCTCAGGAATGTATAGAACCGGTTCACCAAGTTTGGTGACGATCGGTCCGTTCATTCTTGAGATCTATATGCGAACACAAACAAACAAACAAACACATGGAGCGAATCCTATACACACCCCTATACCGGGGGTGTAAAAAACAAGGTTCAGTTGCTAACTGACAGCGGATTGAGCATTTCTTCCTGTTGATGAAGGTACGATTGAAGCTTTATTCTCTCCGTCAACCAACAAGACTAGATTTGTAGCAGACGAAAAACAAAGTGTGCGTTTTTCCTGTCTTGTGAAGGCGAGTATGTCGTTATAAGTTATCTGTACGTTGTGAAGACATTTCAAAACAAAATTTAGCTTTGATGCGTCACGGGATATAAGCTTATACGTTTTCATCCATGGAATTGGTTTTTTCGTCTTGGCAGGGTGAATGAATTCATGATGTCTTTTCCGGAACTGGACAAAACTGGCCTTGCCAAGACTGAAACAAAATATAGTTCTACAACTTCTAGGCTTGGGTTCATTGCCCATGGTGAATTTCCAATGATTTGTTTCCACATCCCATGACAAATTCTCTTTACTTTGGTCATGCCATATATACGTTACAGCTCCGTCCATCCATGGTATCCGTCGCGATATAACCTTGAATGGTTGAAAACGACGTTAAACACCAAATAAAGAAAGAAATCCATGGTATCGCGTGATATTTTGTCTCGACGGGGTGAAAGAATATAATTACAGCCGAGAGTAACGTCATCATATTCATACACCAGTTAACAGTTCCGCGGCCATTTTAGATCTCGCACATGCGCACTTCTTTTATTGCGAGTTCCGGGTGATACGCACATCGTTTTTCGGCATGTTTATGTCTTTTTCCTTTTCCGGTTGATTTCACCGCATGCGCAGATCGTGTTATTCGCCCACGTTTCTACGCAAGGGACACTACTCCGGCGCACTACTCCACCCGTTGAAAGGGGGAAACATTTTCTTCAGTACATGTAGTCTTTATGAATAAACAATTAACAAGAAGGACGTTGTAAATTCATTCAATGCAGATAAAATAAGAAATAAATTATGTTTGACGAACTTGTTCTGTTCTTATTCACATGACAAAATTTGTGAAGATCGAGAGATGTTATTAAAAAACCGTGTTCCAGGCAACTCGCAAACAGATAACCGCTGTGTATTTCACCACAACCCAACGCAAAGGAAACATGGCATACCTTTTTGCATTCATTGAACTTTCCCCAATAAATTCGGCTCACATCAGTCGTACTAAAAGTTTGTCAAAACACGACACACAGGCGATAACAAATGCCCACCTGAACTTGTGGTTCGCAACCACACACTAACGACCGTCGAGGCACGTATTTGCAATCTTCCGACCACCATTTTTTAAGTCGGTTACTCCCATTACTGCAACCAATAACACAGCATGTTGACGCCATCGCTAATTTGGATGTAACGTGAGGTTATTGTTATAACGTACAGGAAAACACACCGTCCCGTTCAATTGCTTCCATCACGTTGAGCAGACGATGCAGCGGTTGCTCGACGAAATTTGCTCGTCCAACCAGAATCGTTTTGGGTATCACGTGAGTTTTCCTTCTTTGTACCATGTAAGTGCCGAAACTATTGACCCAGTCTCGACAAAATATCAGGCGATACCATGGATGGACGGAGCTGTAACTTATACGTATTACCTTACTGGGAGAATGCAAGTTTCCAGTACAAAGGACTTAACATTTCTTACATACTGCTTGACTAAAATCTTTACAAACATTGACTATATTCTATAGGCTACAAGAAACACTTAACAAGGGTAAAAAGAGAAACAGAATCCGTTAGTCGCCTCTTACGACATGCTGGGGAGCATCGGGTAAATTCTTCCCCCTAACCCGCGGGGGGTACCAGTTCCGACAAAAGCTCTCTCCGAGTGAATTAGAAACGACTCGCGGAACGTACTTACCCGCACAGAGCTGAGGCAAGAAATGTAGTACACCGAACAAGACCAACACAAAAATTGTGTGCTCCATTACATCCTCCTGCTAGAACTTCTGTAGAGAAACGTCATCACGACGTCACAGGCGTTTGCACTTGTTTGTGTCTGTCTCGGGCACACAAACGCCAGTCTCAGCCAGCCCCGACTGACTTGCTATGATCAGCTGTCTCTGCTACAGGAAAGCGAAGAGAAAAGGAACCGAAAAGAAGTCGCGTGAAGCGATATAATTTTTTACATTTAGTCAAATACAAGATTAACACCACAAACCAATCATCGCCGAGACTACATTCAGATAGTCTCGGCTAACCATACCGAAGACCGAGGCAGGTCACGATCGCCGCCGCGAAGAACGCGTCCGTAGTACTTACTGAACCTATTTTCTTTCATTCTGAGCACATTGTTAGAGTAAACATGACATATCTATATATTTTTGAATTCAGGAGAACACGAGGAACACAATGCCATCTTTTTTAAATCGGTTTGCGAACAATTGATTTTAATGACAACTTTAATGAGCAAACTCATTAATTAATTCGTAAGCCTCGAAGCTGAAATGCAATACCAAAGTCCGGGCTTCGTCGAAGATTACTTGACCAAAATTTCAACCAATTTGCTTAAAAAAATGAAGGCGTGACAGTGCCGCCTCAACTTTCACAAAAAGCCGCATATGACGTCATCAAAGATATTTATCGAAAATAAGAAAACAACGTGTGGGGATATCATACCCAGGAAATTTCATGTGAAGTTTCATGAAGATCGGTTCAGTATTTTTCTTTGAATCGCTCTACACATACAGTGACATACACACACGGAGACACACACGCACGCACACACACACACACACACACACACACACACACACACACACACACACATACACACACACATACACCACACCCTCGTCTCGATTCCCCGTCTATGTTAAAAAATTTAGTTAAAACCTGACTAAATGTAACAAGTCGCGTAAGGCGAAAATACAATATTTAGTCAAGTAGCTGTCGAACTCACAGAATGAAACTGATAGTCCAAGCAAATAAGAGAACAACGTTGAAGTGACAATGACTAGGTTTAAAATGTTCCTTATCAGAAAGTTCAACCTCAGTCCTTTGATGTTTATTAAACACATTTTCATATAAAGTTGGCGCTTCATATGGAAAATTGGCTTTGAAATTGACCCTAATCCTTCTTTGGGCTCTGTAAATGTCGTTTGGGGCTATGGTTGTAAAACGGTATCTACTGGTCACCCCAATGTATAAACTGAAAACTCTTTCTGCACCAGAACACGCAGAAAGGATTGTATCTGCCTGATGTCTGATGCTTTTCAAAATCCCCAACCACTAACACCTTCAAAACGGACATTAACTGACACTGTTGTTTTTCCCTATATAATCCTTACTATTTTTCCGAGACGTCGTCGTGTTGTGTATTTAGCTTGCCACAACCTCATACATGGTCCTAAAAGTTAAAGTTGAAGAAAATACTAAAGATAAATGAACAAGCTGACGCAGTGTCATTCGCACCGCGAATCCCCCCATGGGAACATACTAAAGTCTGGTTCCAAATAGGCTCAATTTCCTTCTATTTCTTTGTATTTCTGCCTCGTAGGGGTAGGGGTGTTCAAACCAAAGGCACCTTTAAACCAAAATTCAAATCACACATCTTACAATACTAAGACACTCAGCAGTGAAAGGGTGTCTGCTGGTAAAAAATTCCAAACAATCCTAAAAGTACTTCACTACTAAACGTGCTTTTAAAAAGAGCCGTTATTTTTCCCTCTATAATCAGTATTGTGTTTTCTGCGAACATGTAGTCTATTTAGATGGTTGTCATGTGCACATGAGTTGCTAAAGCGTTTTCAGTTGGGCATATGTCGAAAAGCAAAGAATTAGCCCTTTGAAAACCATCAGAACTGTCACACAAAAATAACATTTACCTCTCTCACCAACTGACCAAACATAGGGCTTTTCCTTATGTATTATGTATTGTCGTGTTTTTTGTAGCATACTTGTGAAAACAGCCACCACTGTTGTAAATGATACTTTAAAGAGCATTATTTCATTTTCACAGTTGAAGGACAACCTGGACTGCCGTATATTACAGCTGATTTACAATCAGCCAAAATTTTCTTAACAAACGTATGTTAAGAACAACTCCCATAGTGAAATTGAAGGAAAACAAAGTGAAAATCCCCCTGCCATCGAGGAGCTAAAGAATCAACAATAAACGACTGCATGGATAGCTTGATGCACGAATGCATTGCGGACATGTTTGTCTCCAACCAAGAGAAAGTTCCAAAAAATCCCTTTTGTGCTTCTTATTATACAGTGACGTCAAAGACAGCCTTTTCTGCTGTTCATACATTCAGGGGTTATGGTTACACTAAACGACGTAGTTGTAGCCATACTGCCATCCAGATTTATTTTTTCCTTGCGAGCAGTCACAGGGTGTTTGTGCTGTCTGCCAACCGTCAGACGACCCCGCCCAAGTCTGTTAAGGGACCGTTTGACCGTTATAGAACGCGTCTTTTTGATTTTTTAGCACATTTGGAAACGGTTGACTTTAATCCCTACCATTGTTTCCAAACATTTTATAGGAATGTTTTGTGAACAACGGATAATAGCCGCTACTCGCATGTGTAGCAAAAGTGAGCGTACATACTCACCCTGGTCGTACAGCCGTTGTCCGTTGCCCGTCTTCATCTGTCTGTACAAATCATTACCTTTGGATTTTTCTCGAACGCTATGAAGTGAAGAAACACCAAATGTTGCAAAATGTTGTATGACCCCAAGAGCTCAAAAAAGATACTTGAGAACCTTGACCTTACCATAAGGTCAAGGTCACAGGGAGAATGAATGTGGTCTAAAAACTGCAAAATTTCACATTGTGCCAGTTTTCTGGAAAACAAATTAAAAACAGCGGGCTTAGTTTTGTATGGTATACAAGAAAAAGAAAGCCTTATCTTCTGATACCATTTTGGTTGACCTCGCTTCAATGTCAAGGTCACAGGAGTCCTTCAAAGTTGAATTGTATACATGTTTTGAAGTGACCTTGACCCTGAACTATGAAAAAAATCTTTCAAACTTCATAATTGTGTGGGGCACATGTTATATACTGATATTGAGCCACATTTAGTCACATATCATCAAGGTCAAGGTCACTTTGCCCCTTATGAAATGTGACTGAAACGGGCAATTGAATCACTAAAAGTGACAATGTCTCTTTGTAGAAAGTGCCAATAAGTATGTTTATGCTTCCTATGTCTTGAATTGATAGCCTTGTGATGTGTGACCTTTGATGATCTTGACCTTGGCCAAAGGTCATGTGTAATTTGGTAGGAAAAATCTGTAAACCAGTTCTAATAGTGTACAATGTCCTTGCCAGCTTCAGTTGTTAGACCTTCACCTTCAAGGTCACCTGAAGGTCAAGGTCACTTTAAGACAAAGGTCAAGCATGAGAGTCGCATGGGCTTTGCTTTGTTAAGATGTTTTACCAAGACACATGGATTTCTTTACCCGGCTTGGTCACATTTTTCATAGGGGTCAATGTGACCTTGACCCTAACGATATGTGACCAGATGTGGCTCACTATGAAATTCTAACAAACGCCCCACTCAGTGTTTAAGTTTGTAAGAGATATCGTCCATAGTAAAGTTAAAGGGGCAAGCTCACATCAAAATATGTCTACAATTCAACTTTGAAGGGCTCCTCTGACCTTGACATTGAAGCGAGGTCAACCAAAATGGTATCAGAAGATAAGGCTTTCTTTTTCTTGTATACCATACAAAACTAAGCCCGCTGTTTTTAATTTGTTTTCCAGAAAACTGGCACAATGTGAAATTTTGCAGTTTTTAGACCACATTCATTCTCCCTGTGACCTTGACCTTATGGTAAGGTCAAGGTTCTCAAGTATCTTTTTTGAGCTCTTGGGGTCATACAACATTTTGCAACATTTGGTGTTTCTTCACTTCATAGCGTTGGAGAAATATCCAAAGGTAATGTTCAGTACAGACAGATAAAGACGGGCAACGGACAACGGCTGGACGACCAGGGTGAGTATGTACGCTCACTTTTGCTACACATGCGAGTAGCGGCTATTATCCGTTGTTCACAAAACATTCCTATATAATGTTTGGAAACAATGGTAGGGATAAAAATCAACCGTTTCCAACTGTGCCAAAATATCAAAAAGACGCGTTCTATAACGGTCAAACGGTCCCTTAACAGACTTGGGCGGGGTCATCTAACGGTTGGCAGACAGCACAAACACCCTGTGACTGCTCGCAAGGAAAAAATAAATCTGGATGGCAGTATGGCTACAACTACGTCGTTTAGTGTAACCATAACCCCTGAATGTATGAACAGCAGAAAAGGCTGTCTTTGACGTCACTGTATAATAAGAAGCACAAAAGGGATTTTTTGGAACTTTCTCTTGGTTGGAGACAAACATGTCCGCAATGCATTCGTGCATCAAGCTATCCATGCAGTCGTTTATTGTTGATTCTTTAGCTCCTCTATGGCAGGCGGATTTTCACTTTGTTTTCCTTCAATTTCACTATGGGAGTTGTTCTTAACATACGTTTGTTAAGAAAATTTTGGCTGATTGTAAAACAGCTGTAATATACGGCAGTCCAGGTTGTCCTTCAACTGTAAAAATGAAATAATGCTCTTTAAAGTATCATTTACAACAGTGGTGGCTGTTTTCACAAGTATGCTACAAAAAACACGACAATACATAATACATAAGGAAAAACCCTATGTTTGGTCAGTTGGTGAGATAGGTAAATGTTATTTTTGTGTGACAGTTCTGATGGTTTTTAAAGGGCTAATTCTTTGCTTTTCGACATATGCCCAACTGAAAACGCTTTAGCAACTCATGTGCACATGACAACCATCTAAATAGACTACATGTTCGCAGAAAACACAATACTGATTATAGAGGGAAATATAACGGCTCTTTTTAAAAGCACGTTTAGTAGTGAAGTACTTTTAGGATTGTTTGGAATTTTTTACCAGCAGACACCCTTTCACTGCTGAGTGTCTTAGTATTGTAAGATGTGTGATTTGAATTTTGGTTTAAAGGTGCCTTTGGTTTGAACACCCCTACCCCTACGAGGCAGAAATACAAAGAAATAGAAGGAAATTGAGCCTATTTGGAACCAGACTTTAGTATGTTCCCATGGGGGGATTCGCGGTGCGAATGACACTGCGTCAGCTTGTTCATTTATCTTTAGTATTTTCTTCAACTTTAACTTTTAGGACCATGTATGAGGTTGTGGCAAGCTAAATACACAACACGACGACGTCTCGGAAAAGTAGTAAGGATTATATAGGGAAAAACAACAGTGTCAGTTAATGTCCGTTTTGAAGGTGTTAGTGGTTGGGGATTTTGAAAAGCATCAGACATCAGGCAGATACAATCCTTTCTGCGTGTTCTGGTGCAGAAAGAGTTTTCAGTTTATACATTGGGGTGACCAGTAGATACCGTTTTACAACCATAGCCCCAAACGACATTTACAGAGCCCAAAGAAGGATTAGGGTCAATTTCAAAGCCAATTTTCCATATGAAGCGCCAACTTTATATGAAAATGTGTTTAATAAACATCAAAGGACTGAGGTTGAACTTTCTGATAAGGGACATTTTAAACCTAGTCATTGTCACTTCAACGTTCCCTTCACTAAAGTGGCTAAGATGCCTGGACTATGAACGCAATGCCATTTTACTCGTAGCATCGTCAGGCCACCGCTCATGGCAAAGGCAGTGAAATTGACAAGAAGAGCGGGGTAGTAGTTGCGCTAAGAAGGATAGCACGCTTTTCTGTACCTCTGTTTGTTTTAACTTTGTGAGCGTGTTTTTAATCCAAACATATCATATCTATATGTTTTTGGAATCAGGAACCGACAAGGAATAAGATGAAAGTGTTTTTAAATTGATTTGGACAATTTAATTTTGATAATAATTTTTATATATTTAATTTTCAGAGCTTGTTTTTAATCCGAATATAACATATTTATATGTTTTTGGAATCAGCAAATGATGGAGAATAAGATAAACGTAAATTTGGATCGTTTTTTAAATTTTTATTTTTTTTTACAATTTTCCGATTTTTAATGACCAAAGTCATTAATTAATTTTTAAGCCACCAAGCTGAAATGCAATACCGAACCCCGGGCTTTGTCGAAGAGTACTTGACCAAAATTTCAACCAATTTGGTTGAAAAATGAGGGCGTGACAGTGCCGCCTCAACTTTCACGAAAAGCCGGATATGACGTCATCAAAGACATTTATCAAAAAAATGAAAAAAACGTTCAGGGATTTCATACCCAGGAACTCCCATGTCAAATTTCATAAAGATCGGTCCAGTAGTTTAGTCTGAATCGCTCTACACACACACACAGACACACACACGCACACACACACACACACACGCACATACACCACGACCCTAGTTTCGATTCCCCCTCGATGTTAAAATATTTAGTCAAAACTTGACTAAATATAAAAAGGAAGAATCCTAGACCTGCCATTGGCTCCTAAAACAGCCGAATGCTCTGAAATAAGCGCAACCACTTATGGCACAATGACCGAGGTTTCTTACGTGCCACGGTGGTGACACGGGACATGGATACTGTCTCTGAGTTTGCACATAAAGTTGACGCGTGTTCATCCCGGCCAGGATTCGAACCCGTGATTCAAGGATCACACGTCCGGTACTTTACCAACTGAGCTACCCGCAGCCCTCCCCCCCCACACACACACACACACACACCCACACACGTCCACTACCTACCTCCATCCGCTGGTCAGAGGCCTGGGACGACTGGCGACCGTTGTCCAGCACCGCCACCACGCCGTTGTCAAACAGGACGGTGATCACCCGCGGGTTAGGGGGAGTCCCATATTGGTTGGGACGAGAAAGAATTTACCCGATGCTCCCCAGCATGTCGTAAGAGGCGACTAACGGATTCTGTTTCTTCTTTTACCCTTGTTAAGTGTTTCTTGTATAGAATATAGTCAATTTCTGTAAAGATTTTAGTCAAGCAGTATGTAAGAAATGTTAAGTCCTTTGTACTGGAAACTTGCATTCTCCCAGTAAGGTAATATATTGTACTACGTTGCAAGCCCCTGGAGCAAATTTTTGATTAGTGCTTTTGTGAACAAGAAACAATTGACAAGTGGCTCTATCCCATCTCCCCCCTTTCCCCGTCGCGATATAACCTTCGTGGTTGAAAACGACGTTAAACACCAAATAAAGTAAGTGATCACCACCAGGTCAAAGTCGCCGCACGCCCCGACCTCGGCCTAAAATAGGCACAAAGGAAGAGAAAGGGGACCGAAAAGAAAGAGAAAAGGAAGAATCCGAGACCAGCCATTGGGTCCTAAAACAGAGCCGAATGGTCTGAAATAGGCGCAAATCCTCAAACAAACAGGGTCCAATCAAAGATCTTCTACACTAAGGGGCTCCGCTCACATTATGTAACTTCACGGACGACGCACTGCAGATTATCCCAGCCCGCTGCAGGTTGCATGAAAGGAAAACAGGCCAAGTACTCGTCATAATCCCTATCGCGGCATAAATAATATGCAGTGCGTCGTCTGTGCCGCTGAAACTGCGCAGGTATATTCTGCCCTTAAGATGTGCCACTCCGCCCGTTTTTGCGCGTTCGCCGCAGCTGCAGTGCAACTCCCACTAGCGATGTCAGGCTTGCTGCTGACACTAAACACTGTGTATAAACAACGGTCGACTGGTGCCTTTTGCAGTTTTATTAACTGCATGCATAAACTTGTGTACAAAATGTTCCGAAAAGATTTGTCAGTTTCCGATTTTCAAATAAAAAAAAAACACTGGGGAATAGGGTCATTTATCTCTGCTTTTATATGAAACATATCTGCCTTCAATCCTCATGTGAAATGAGTGTGATTGTGTGTTTGTGTGTGTTTGATTAGAGAGAGAGATAGAGAGAGACAGAGAGTGTGAGAGAGAGAGAGAGAGAAAGAGAGAGAGAGACACACACACACACACAGGCACAGAGACACAGAGAGAGGGAGAGAGAGAGAGAGATGATTTTGAAGCTCTCATTTTGACTGATTAGAACTGCCTCTATTCGGAGTACTTGCGTGAATCTTTTTTATCATCAGTAGACGAAGAAAAAACTGAAGCAGTTCTGTTTGCCTCTTCAACCTCTTCTTCTCGTCACAGTCTTCCATCTGTCATTCAGTGAGGCTCAACATCTGTCAAATTCTCAGGGAAGGCCAGAGATCTTGGGTTCTACTTTGACTCTGACCTTTCTATGAGACATCATGTCACAAAAACATGTCAGGCAGCTTACCTTGAAATTAGGCGCATCAGCTCCATCCGCCACTTTCTCACTGAAGAAGCCACAGAAAGCCTTGTCACTTCCTGCATATTGTCTTGTTTAGACTATTGTAATGCCCTGTTGATTAGATGTCTTTCGTTAGTTACCCAACCTCTCTAAACTGTTCAAAATGCTGCAGCCCGCATCATCTTTAGGTCAAAGAAAACACAACATGTCACTCCCCTGCTATACACACTCCACTGGCTGCCGGTGGAACAGCGTATCAAGTACAAAGTCGCTTGTCTGTGTTTCAAGGTCTTCTCAGGAACTCCTGCACATATACACCCCATCACGCACACTCAGATCATCCGCTGACACCAGGCTACTAAAAGTTAAGCGCTTCAACAGGAAGCAGCACGGAGCAAGAACCTCTGGAACTCTCTTCCCTTCTCTGTCAGACACTGCACCTCTCTCAGCGCTAGCTCTTTCAAACAACAGTTGAAAACTTTCTTTTTCACACAATATTACACCAACCCGGCCAAATGTCTTTTCTATTCCATTTCTACACGTACTCCTGTCCCTTAAAGTTGGTATGATTGCTGAAAGTGTTCGCTGGGTATGTGTGTATAATATATAGTGTGTATAGCATATATGAATATTGTGTGAACAGTTCATGTGGTGATTTTTGTCCGTATGATTAATTGTTTTATGTAGGTTGTACATTTAATTGTTCTATTTTGCATATGTTCTTTTGTAAAGGGCCTAGAGCCATAGGTTAGGCACTTAAAATGTCCAGTTATTGTTATTGTTGATTGCTATTACAGTGATTCAAAAGCAAAAGCTTTATTTCCCAAGGATCATTACAAAGTATGCTTAGTTACCAGCCTGCTTCTAACAAACACAGATCGATCCATTACCGTGGCAAGTCAGGGGCGGATCCAGGGGGGGTTCCGGGGTTTCCGGCCCCCCCCCCCCCCCCTAGCCTAAAATGAATTACAAAATTATAATAAAATAAATAAATAAATGTTACAATAAAGAAAAACTGATGCTCCATTTTCATTGATTGTTATCAAAATTTCGACGATTTCGTTTCAATCATGTTCAACTTGTCTGAGATGTTTGTATGGATCCTAGCAGGGTTTTATAACTAGCGCCAGTCGCTGTTACCGTAGTCTGTACACCGTACACTTCATTATTATAATCTGGCTAAGTTTCAATAGTGGCGGATTTTACATCTTAATACAATAGATAAACGGGGGGGAAAAAAAAACATGTTTCGCGATTTTTTTTGGACATAAAAACCGCGTCTGCAGGAAGCGTCCTTTGTCAAAATTAAGTCTTCATAAGAAATTCCCTTTCAAAATGCTTATCGCAAATCTTCACTTGTAGTAAATATAAATTTTCTGTGGTTTGATCATGTAAATGGTAAAAAGGTGTGGGAAACAAGTGTGTGTGGGGGGGGGGGGGGGTTGCACAGTGTCATCAAACATCAAAACTATTTCAAAACTTCCAATAGGATTTGTTTGGTTGTCTATTGTCAGGAATGTTTATTCCATAAAAGTGTTGCGGAAGGAAAGACTACAGATTATTTTTAAATCTAACTTGATGTAACGTGGGAGATGTATTTTGTGGCACAGACAGACACTGTCATGTGTAAATACATGTATGTTTAACACGAAAATAACAAGAGGCGAAGCCTTCAAGGCTCACGTAAGAAATCGACAAACAGTAACACAAACTCAATCACTCCGTCACACATACACACACACACACACACACACACACACACACACACATACACACACACACACACACACACACACAGTAAGCATAGGTGACACTGTGCAAGAAAACGAGACACTAGATCTAGATCTGTCTGTCTGCATGTAGCCTACTTATACACGACTGCCAACTAGTCTCGGCCCGCTCAAAATAACAATGACCGAGACATTCCTTCGCGTGACGTCTAACCCTCTTACGCCATAATGGAGCGGGGATATAGAATAATAGGCCGTGAAAGGTAAATATGCGCTGAAATGGCTGCAATCTACTGGCCGTATAAAATTTCATCTCACACGGCATCACTGCAGAGCGCCTAGAACTGTACCCACGGAATATGCGCGATATAAGACTCATTGATTGATTGATTGATAATGTGACGTCTTCAAATGACGAAATGTTAAAGTTTCTACCACAGACATACACACGCACGCACGCACGCACATACGCACGCACGCACGCACGCACAGACAGACAAAGTTACGATCGCATAGGCTACACTTACGTGAGCCAAAAAGCACTTCCGGGGGCTTGCTTACATGGACCATAGATGCGGGGAGGAGTAGGCCTGGGATGGGGGTTGGGGGCTGGGTGGTAGCTGGTGTGCAGCGGTGCGGAGAAAAAAGTGTGTGCGTGACACCATAGATTTTTTTCCTGTTGATGAATTTCGCCTGTCAAACTTGACATTTTCTACAGGATATTAGAACACTACAAACGCTCTCCCCACCAAGCTCCGACGCACTCACTAACACTTCGCTTTATTGCAGCAAATGGACAAATAATAACCCGCTGGAACATACGCTCGAGTGTTTTCTGCAGACAATGGACATATAAGTGCTCTTGCCCTGGAAACAATCTTTACGACGAGGAAAATGGGTAGCGGTGGACTCATTAGCCATGTAATATAACCAAACACTATAATGTTTTGAAGGGTTTTAATATGGCGAAACACGGTTTCATGTTACGTTACACGAACACAATGGAGACTTTCCGGAGGATATGAAAATTACAGGTGCAGTCTCACCTGTATTCTCCTTGCCTCTTCAACGAGAGAAAGGCCGTTTTTATTATTACAAATTGAACACACACAAATATTGTAGATCGAAAACAGATACAGCATGGGTAGAGAAAATGTCACCGTAGGAGGAGAATATTACTTGATGGCCACTCAACCGTTTCGTGATGTGCATGATTACGAGGGTAAAGGGTCAGCAAGAGGCAGACTTGACGGTGCTGTTGTTAACACTTTGCCCCGAACCCTCGTATGTCTCGTATATATAGGGTAAACGGGAGCGAGTTTCGTTTCGACATCGACTGAGCATCGACTGTGCTGTAGATCCAGGTTTTGTGAAAGTTGTTCACTGGAGAGGAACGGCAATTAGCAAATATGTTGTGGTTTCTGAGCTTGCTGCTGGTTCTGTTGGGATGCCTGGGTAAGTCTGTAGTTAAGAAATGACTTTTGTTGTTGTTGTCTGATTGTCTGTTTGTGTGCCTGTTTTTGTTTTTGTTTGTGTAGGTTTGTTCTAGTCTTTGTATCGTCCTCTCCCTTCACTTCCTTTCTTAACCCTTGTTTTCTTAATTTATATAATTTTGTTTTATCAAAACTGCTTGCAGAAAAAAATAGATCAAGTAAGTCGGACATTTTTGCTTAGTAACATAAACCTCAAGCTCCAAAATTAAGCAACCTTTTTCTTTAAACAATGCATTTATTAACTTTGATTAACTTTATTCAATTAGCTGTGTCAACGGCATCCATCCAAAGCGTGGCTATAATGATGGCTTCCTCTGAGAACAGATTCACGATCTTCACGTGTAAAACTCGACGTCAACACAGCTCAGTTTCACCAAAGGGCTCACTATAGCAAAATACACGTTTTTGGTCATCACTTTTTGACAATCGCTAAAACAATCAGAAATGGCACGGCATGGCAACAACTAAATCATTGAGGCGGTTCATGGTTTGAAGTGTATTTTTGAGGCAGGGCGGTGTGTCTGTGAGCTGCTGTCTATACATCTTCCTAAACAACGATATCGTTATTCGGATAGTTGCTTAGTACGGATTTCAAAAATTCCCCCAAAATGAAGATAGAAACGTCACTAGTTGAAAAATCATTCTGTGTGTAAGGAGACTTAGTTTGCACCCGAAAATCCGCCTTATTGGTTGTTTAAGGCCACAGCAATGTCAGAAAGTGTATGGATGGAGTCCCGCGTAACGTCATCGACCTTTCTAGGAAAGCTACTCTTGCCTAGGACTTTACACTTGAGGACGATGACTTCAGGAATGATAATGCAGGAAAAGTTGGGCCCTATAACTAAACCACCATGGACGAGCGAGCAGGCCGATATCTTAATCTGGCTGTTGATCAATCACATCGAGTGTATTTGCCTCGGCGGGACCTACCGTAAACGACAACCAGTTCTAAACAGACCAGTCACACTGTTCTGCCTCCACGTTCGTTCGAAAACTCAACAACAAATTAAACTGTGCGCAGATAGTGTCACCATTTTAATTGACTTGATACTTGCGTCTCCTGCGTCATGCGTCATGCGGTGAAAAACTGGAAAAAAAATAAAATAACGTAAGACCAACAAGAGGCGAAGCCTTCAAGGCTCCCGTAAGAAATCAACAAACAGTAACATAACACAAACTCACTCACTCCGTAACACACACACACACACACACACACACACACACACACACACACACACACACACACACACACACACACACACACACAGTTAAAACTAACGCATCATATCAACTCCATGTATAATTTTCAAAAGAAGGCAAACAGATAAAATGACTAGGGTAATAGGTTAGGTACCTGCCATGTGGGCACTTTTTCCACTGCTGTCCTCAGTCCTATACTTTTCATCAAGACTTGTCACCATGCCGAGTAGATCTAAATTCGGAAGTCTTCATGTGGCTGAGGCGTTATGAGAGTGGGAGACACTAGATCTGTCTCTGAACTTACCGGGATACGGCTGCAAGATCGACACTGACTGCCGCGCTTTCCGAACAGCTCTTCCTCGCGTGGACATTGGAAACACGCTGTGCAGATCAAATTGTAGGAAATCTCCCTTTGGTATCTTCTTTATTTACTTTTCTGGAGCTTAGAAACCGAACAACATGAAATCGTCTTCCCCGGCGAATCGGCGAGGTGAGAACTGGACCACAATCCTTCGCGCGACCCCTGACCTGATCTTGACACCTGACCTGCCGTCTGCATGCCAAACACGACACAAACCAGTCAACTGCTTGTACCCCTTCAAAACCCCCCACCACCCGTTTTCTTTGGATACACGCTTTAACTACACATATGCCGACACAATGTTGATCATTGCTTCAATAATTTGAAGATGGTGCTTGAAAATTAACCACGTGAAATGAGTATTTCGGTGTTTAGCCAAAAATGTTAAAGTTTCTACCACAGACATACACACATACATACATACGCACGCACGCACGCACGCACAGACAGACAGAGTTTACCATCGCATAGGCTACACTTACGTGAGCCAAAAAGCTATTTGCAAAAAAAAAGTCCGTACCACGGAACCACACACCAATAAACAAAACTACACTGTTCCCGACCTACTAAGCATCCAAATATCGGAGCACGGAAAATGAAAATGAACAAAAAGCATAGAGCACGCTGTGCCAATAAACCCCCAAAATAAACCAACCACACGCATTCCACTCTACCTCACACAAGCAAATTATAGAACAAAAACCTCAAATAAACTTTCAGAAATAAACCATCTAGGGCGCACATTAAACTGGAGATATTTCAGAATTAAGCTTTAGAAAGTGTTTTCTGTTTGCGTAGGCTATGATATGAAGTGTCCGTTCGATATGATGCCTTTTTCAGCACATCGGAGCCACGATTCACTGGCGATGGCCTGCAGTGATCGCTAAGCACGCGCGTTTCACAAGCTCCCGTGACTTCAAACGAAACTTACGTGAACTCAGGCAAAACACGTTGTTGGCTATCACTTTGGGGCAAGCGATCATTGCTGCAACAAATCGTAAACTCCGATGTGTATATTTTCGAAAGAAATGGGGTGATATCGACAGGACACTGCACAGCATACACATCGGAGACAATTATTCGCTGCGATCTTGGTTTTAACTGGCCTACCACGTGTAATTGTAATCGGGGGAAAACTCTTCCACAACGCCTGAACATCCTAAAAGAGTTATTTTCGGAAAACGTCTTTTGGATGACGTTAAATACCTAATAATAGCGTGCTGCTCAGTTAGACGTGGGTGAAGTTCTCTACTACTCTCCTTTCTGGTTTACGTCCAAGTAGGCGCGTTGGTCTACACAATTACGAGCTAGCTTCCAGAAAATAGTTGACAAAGCATAGCTTCTGATAGACTGTTACCAAAATAGTTAATTGACAATGATTATGTACAATGCTATATCATGGAAATGTTATTGAACTTATCAATCAATGTATTGTTCTCTTAACTATTCTAAATAAGTATTTGGTATATAGATATTTCTGTACGTATATAAATACAAATCATTGTACACCAGTATTGTACAAATGAGAGACTCCGGTAGGCTCAGGGTGTAAAGGATAGGGGGATAACTTGTGCCGCGCGATTAATTGGTCCACCGCCAGTTCTCTAAAAAAATCGCTGATGGAAAGCTCTACCAGGTTATGGAACAAACGGGCACTTTGACTGGCTGACATTTGCTGGCAAAAATATGGCTTCAAAAAGAGGCAAAGTTTGAATAGAATGGGCCGAATCCGGAACTCAAACTGTTAAAGAGTAGCGAATTCATGCAGTGGGCGATTGGAGGATAGTCCCTACTGTGAGGCTTCCGTGTGCATGTTGAGTTTTAATTGTCCTCTGAAAATAAATGTTAGAGCATTGTGTTGTGTGTTTTTACATTTAGTCAAGTTTTGACTACATGTTTTAACATAGAGGGGGAATCGAGACGAGGGTCGTGGTGTATGTGTGTCTGTGTGTGTGTGTGTGTGTGTGTGTGTGTGTGTGTGTGTGTGTGTGTGTGTGTGTGTGTGTGTGTGTGTGTGTTTGTGTGTGTAGAGCGATTCAGAGTAAACTACTGGACCGATCTTTATGAAATTTGACATGAGAGTTCCTGGGTATGATATCCCTAGAAATTTTTTCATTTTTTGGATAAATGTCTTTGATGACGTCATATCCGGCTTTTTGTAAAAGTTGAGGCGGCAGTGTCACACGCTCATTTTTCAATCAAATTGATTGAAATTTTGCCCAAGCAATCTTCGACGAAGGCCGGACTTTGGTATTGCATTTCAGCTTGAAGGCTTAAAAATTAATTAATGACTTTGGTCATTAAAGGTTCTTGTCTACATTTTTATACCGAAATCGCCATTTGACTATTCGTCGTCACTTACTGGGAAGCCGTTCACGGAACAAGATGTTTTAGGATAGATAGATTTTTTTGCTCTGTTCCGGGGCCCAGTGTTTTCTGCCAGCCTCCAGTTTTGTTTTAAGTTATTTTGTAGTTCAGGTTCAGTTGCTCGCCTTGAGTCTGTTTTAGATTATTGATGCTGTCAAAGGCGAGTATCCATTTCTGACTATGTTTCTTTATTTACCGAATTCGTGTAATTTTAGTTTTGAATCTTTGTCTTCTGTCCGTTTCTGTGTCTTCTGTCCGTTTCTGTGTCTTCTGTCCGTTTCTTTGTCTTCTGTCCGTTTCTGTGTCTTCTGTCCGTTTCTTTGTCTTCTGTCCGTTTCTGTGTCTTCTGTCCGTTTCTTTGTCTTCTGTCCGTTTCTGTGTCTTCTTTCCGTTTCTTTGTCTTCTTTCCGTCTCTGTGTCTTCTGTCCGTTTCTTTGTCTTCTTTCCGTTTCTGTGTCCTACGTTTATTCTATGTAGGGTTTTTCTAACATATTTTTGTCTTGGTGATTTTTTATTGATTTGCCGCCATCTTGTTTCGGCCGCCATTTTGTCGTCCATCTTTGATGTTTATGTTTTTAGGACACCTTTGTTTATGTTTTTAGGACACCTTTGATGTTTAGTTTGATGTTTCGAATTCTAAGTTTAGTTTTTTCTTTTCTATCAGTTTCCACCGCTCCGCGCTTCTCGCTCACCGCTCCGCGCTTCTCGCTCACCGCTCCGCGCTTCTCGCTCCATGCTCCACGCTTCACACTCTACTGTTCTGCACTCTCACTAAGCTAGTTCTTTCTACTTCACATTTTAGCTTTAATTCGCTTTCTAAACTTAGATTAGTTTTTCCGCCACGCTCCTATATAGGTTACTTAGCCTCTCCATAGATTTATGTTTAGCCTTTTATATATTGATATTATGAGCTGATTCCGAATTACTATGACATCGACATATTCACAATAAACTTTAATTAATGTTCCAATTCTAGTGTTCGTTTTGTTTTGTGAGCGCGTCGGTTCTTTATAGCACCAAAATTACATCCTCCAGAATTTATATAAGCCATCACAAAATCTTACAGCTACTCAAGGGCCCGGTAGCTCAGTTGGTAGAGCACTGGACTTGTGATCGGAAGGTCGCAGGTTCGAATTCGGGCCGGGACGGACACGGGTCAACTTTATGTGCAGACCCAGAGACGGAAGCCATGTCCCACCCCCGTGTCATCACAATGGCACGTAAAAGACCTTGGTCATTCTGCCATAAGTGCAGGTGGCTGAATACACCTAAACACGCAGACACCTGGGTAGCGCGACTCCGTTGCTGCTAGCTTTCCACTGGGAGGAAGCGACCCGAATTTCCCAGCGATGGGACAATAAAGCAATGAAAATGAAAAATGAAAAAGAAAGAAAGAAATGAAATAAAATGCAGAGTCTATTATCTACAAATATCAACAATACACCCCCTTTCGATCAGGAAAGACGAAGCCAGTGTAGCCGTTTGAAAATTCATTGTAGTATTCCAGCGTAGTACTCATAGTAGGATATCCCTATTTGGAAAATGCCAAGCGCAAAACTCCTCTCAAATCCCGTGCATTTCGTGCGTTTAAAAAAAAAGCGTGGACAGCGCTCCAGTGTCAAACTGTTGCTGCACTTGTTTGGGCGTGGCTATAAGCATAGGGACATGAATTTGATTGGTCAGTATTTTTTAGGCAAAGCACATGTTCTCAGCAAACAGAAAACAAAATATTGGAAGCGTGAGTCACGCTACCCAAAAATAAAATCATTTTTTACATATATTTTTTTTTCTATAACTTTTTTTCCCCATGGTTCATTCATCATCTGACATAAGTTTTTAGCGAAATCTAACCATAAGATTATTGAAAAAAAGCAAAATTGTAGACGACCACCTTTAAAAATCTGAAAATTGTAATAATTTTTTGGTATTATAAAACGTTTCAAAATTACGTTCATCTTATTCTTCATCATTTTCTGATTCCAAAAACATATAAATATGTTATATTCGGATTAAAAACAAGCTCTGAAAATTTAAAATATAAAAATTATGATCAAAATTAAATTTCCGAAATCGATTTAAAAACAATTTCATCTTATTCCTTGTCGGTTCCTGATTCCAAAAACATATAGATATGATATGTTTGGATTAAAAACACGCTCAGAAAGTTATAACGAAGAGAGGTACAGAAAAGCGTGCTATGCAGCACAGCGAAACCACTACCGCGCTATACAGGCTCGTCAGTTTCACTGCGTTTTGCACGAGCGGCGGACTACGGTCATTGTGAAAAAATGCAATGCGTTCAGTTTCATTCTGTGAGTTCCACAGCTTGACTAAATGTAGTAATTTCGCCTTACGCGACTTGTTCCTGTTTCTGTATGATTCATTGAGGAATAAAATTTCTATTTGTAAATTCATTGATCGATATTTCTATCACCAGTGTTTTTTTATTAATCAATTAATTGATTCATCAATTATAATTGACTTGCTAATTTGTCAATTAATTATTTACTTAATTCACTGAACTATTGAATGATTTATCAATTTCATGATTTATGAACTCATAGACTCATTGATTTCTTTCTTTTTGTTTTTCTCTCAAAGGAAACGACTTGAGTTGATTTCGTTATTTTTCCCCTTTCACACCCCCCCCCCCCCCCCCCCCCCCTTATGAATGTGTATTACTTTTAGTCTGTATGCCTGTGCCCTTGACATCATCCAACCACTTCTCTCCCCTTTCATTCATTTCCGTTCCCAGAGTTCCTTCCCCTTTTTGCGTGTTTCACCTCCATTTTCTTTCAAACCTAGTTCGTTCCGTGTTGCGTCTGCTTTTTGTTGTCTTTTGTGTTCTTGTTTTTCCTGATGAAGCTTCCAGAAGCGAAAATTCGTTGTCGTCTTGTATCCGGTCTTTGTATCGGTGAGTACAGTAATCCTTTGTTTTTTAACTTCGTTATTTGTGTTTTTACTCTCTGAAAGGAAACGACATGAGAGTGAACGGTGCTCAGAGTTATCGAAAAGGGAAGGCAACAGAAACGCACAGCTGCCATTACGTGAGGCAAGTTTCTGACTCCATGCGTAGCCCCGAGGAGATGCGACCAGACGGGTTGAACAGCACGTTTTACAAAAAATACACCGAAGCCTATGGCATACCTATTCTTGGTGAGTACGTTTGCTCTTTACGTTTATGTGTCGTTGGTTAGGGGTGAGTGGGTCGGAAAGGGGGTAGCGTTTGCAGCAGTGGAGGGGGGGGGGGGGGTTGAGGTTGTGTGTGTTTGTTTGAGTGTGTGTGTGCATTTGTGTGTGTGTGTGTGTGTGTGTAGGGGGAGGGGTTGGGGGGAAGCAGTGCTGGCAGACGTGAGTGAGGTGGGTGAGTATGTCACTGTGTGTGACTAGGCGCGCGCGCGCGCGCGTGCTTGCATTCGTGCATTCGTGCGTGCGTGCGTGCGTGCGTGCGTGCGTGCGGAGGTGCGTGCGTGCGTGCGGAGGGTGGGTGGGTGGGTGGGGGTGTTTATAGGTCCAGACATCATTCTGTCTGTCTTTAATTTTTTATTTTTTATTTTTTAGTCTGTCTTCTTGTCTGTCTGTGTCTGAAAAGACAGACAGATGTCTAGACATATAGGCTGTGCTCTCTTTTTTTCCCTCCTTTTTTAACGCAATTTAACCACATCACCACATCATCAAAACCAACACTTTTCTTACCTCAACATCAACCAGGTTCAAACAAAGTGTCGGACGACGCCCTGAAGAGAGCATGTTACACAGTCAGGTATCTCTTCGCCGGTCATTCCGGAGTCCGCAACACATTTTACAAGCTCGGAGGTCGCTTCGCCATTATGGCCGAAACGGAAGTGACGTTGGATGTCCCCGAACACAGCAAAATGGGGTCGATCTGGAATACCCGTGCTCGCGGTCTTGGTGGAACTCTTCCTACCCCCTTAACCACTGGAGCGGAGGAGAACCTTCTGTGTACAAAGTAAGAGAGGGGCTGGCTGGCTGGATGGATGGATGGATGGATGAATGGATGAATGGAAGGAGGGCCCGGTAGCTCAGTTGGTAGAGCACTTGACTTGTGATCCGCGGGTCGCGGGTTCGAATCCAGGCCGGGACGGATACGAGTGAGCTTAATGTGCAGACTCAGAGACGGTATCCATTTTTCACCCCCGTACGTGTCACCACTGTGGCACGTAAAAGGCATCGGTAATTCTGCCATAAGTGCAGGTGGCAAATTACACCAAAACACGCACACACCTGGACAGCGCGACTCTGTTACTACTAGTTTTTCACTGAGAGGAAGCGACCCGAATTTCCTAGCGATTCGACAATTAAGTAATGAAAATGGAAAAAAAAATGAAATGACAGATTGGGAGGGAGGAAGGGATCACAGGATTAGCAAGATTGCGGAGGAAAACAAATATGTGCAGATCGTTAGATAGGGGATGGATGCATGGATCAGTTGATTGACAGAAAGGTGGAGGGACCTATGGACGGAGAGAGAGAGGGAGAAAAGTTGGATGGAAGGAAGTGATTAATTCGCAAGAATTTGGGTAGCGTTTTTGGCAAAACTTTAGGCAACATTAGTCGCAAGATATTTTGCGAGATTTATTGGAGAATGTGTTGTATATGTCATCTGATTCTTTACCTGTCTACACCTCTTTCCGCTGATATTGTTGATTTAAATTTTTACTTTGTCTTGTTTATTTTTAGCGTGATATACAAAAAGGGTCCCTGCCTGAACGTTATCACATTTAGAGGGTCACCTAGAATCCATCCTGATTGGTCAAAAAGCCATATGGGGCGCTGAATTGGTAATAAAAGCGTTTATGTTGATGATGTGGGAAAGAAATAATCATTCATCAAGAACCGTTTCAGGATATAACTGAAGGTTTACAAAAAGAAACGGGTACAGCTAGTGTTGTTTATATAATTGCAGTCATATTTTCGAATGAATGTGTCCATTGGACAGTCTTTCTCCCCATCCTCAGAGCACTGACCCTTTTCTTATCTATATCTCCAGGACTGATAGGTATCCAAAGGAAGACATCTTTCTCCACGAAGCAGCTCATGCTGTAGATCTTATAGCTGCAAGAATAGCCATTCCTACTTTTCTGAAGGCCAAAGAAGATGCCTTCAAGAACGCAAAGGCCAAGGGATTGTGGGACAACACATACGCTATGACCAACTCTGTCGAATATTTTGTGAGTAGCTTTTGAGACATAAATTAATTTGTTTGGCTGCGTTTCTTTGTGCAAGGGGACAAGATTTGTAACTTCTTAAATGCAGATCAAGGGTTTTAACACACATATTCAAGTATAAGGTGTGAAACAATATCAGCTTTTTTAATCTTCTTCATTTTATTGTGACTGTTCTTTCCAGACCAAGAATCGGCTCTTCTATTCCATCTCTTCTACCCGCTATCATCTCACAGTCTGTTCTATCCAGATCAAAACTGCTGTGCTATTCTATCGCTTCTACCCACTATCATCTCACAGTCTGTTTTATCTGTTCTACCCACCTTCTTCTCACAGTCTGTTCTATCCCGACCCAAAACTGCTGTGCTATTCTATCGCTTCTACCCACTATCTTCTCACAGTCTGTTTTATCCCGACCCAAAA
>NC_090257.1:11156507-11175713 GCF_037325665.1 Littorina saxatilis | reverse complement strand
TTCCACTGGAGGACAACTCTTCTGGTTTGTCTGACCATCTGTAATGCTTTGGCCAGCTGTGGGAGTTTGTCGTTCTCTAGGGCCTGAAGGACTGAAAGGGCGTCCGAGAGGAAGACAACTTGGTAGCAAGGGTCTGCGGAGTCCTGAACCAAGGAGGCGGCCTGCATGAGAGCTTCTGCTTCTGCTTTATAGTTTGTGCAGTGTTTGCCAGTGGCAACGCTGGATGTAGCTGTATGTCCCCCAGGGAACTGGATGAGAATGCCTGCACCTCCATTGAGCACGGCGTTAGTTGCTGATCCATCGGTGTATACATGGATCCACGCCTCTTTTGGGTACTGTTCGTCGATCAGGGCTAAGGTGAGTGCCTGTCGAGCTGTGTCATTCTGATCTTCTCCTGAGGTAACATGTGGAACACTGGTGCAGATCTGGATGCCTGGTTTCTCTGTTGCCTTGGGGGTTTCCTCTTCTTCTTGAGTCAGAGGTAGAGTGTTCTGTGGGAGGACTTCCCTGTACTGTCGAGAAAGTCTCTTGCTCTCGTGTACAAAACTGCTCCGTTTGAGCCGGTTCTTGGTGAGGTTGCTCAGTCTGTGCTTCATGGGGTGGTCGGGTAGGCACTTGAGCTTCTCGGCCTGTACCATAGTCTTGGCTTCTCTTCTCTGACAGAGGGGTTGGATGGTGGTAAGCTTCTCCATTTCCTTGATGGGCGTGGATTTCATTGCACCAGTGATGAGTCGGAGGGCCTGGTTTTGCACACGGTCAAGGGTCTGCAGGTTTGTCTTGGCTGAGGTTGACCACGCTGTGGAGCCGTACTCGAGGTGGGGTCTGATTGTTCCCTGGTATACTGTCTTCAGTATCTTCTCGTTCGCTCCCCAGGTGGTACCTGCCAGCTTCCTGAGTATGGCTAGCTTGCGCCGGGCCTTCGTCTCTGCCTGTGCAATGTGTGGTTTCCAGGTCTGCCGTCTATCAAAGGTGACACCAAGGTACGTTGCTTCTTCATCCTCTCTCAGAGGAGTTCCACCAAGCCTAATGGTTCCGGCTTTCTGCTTTGGCGACAGTGTGAATAGGGTGGTGGAGGATTTCTCCTTGTTGATGGAGACGCACCAATCTTCTGCCCATGCGTTCAGCCTATCTGCCGCTTGCTGCATTCTGTAGGTGGCAGTACTTGCGTGCTCCTCCTTGCACCAGATCACAAGGTCGTCTGCGTAGAGAGCAGCTTTGATCCCCTTGGGCATCTCAGACACCAGATCGTCGATGAAGAGAAGGAAGAGTGTGGGGGAGAGGACTCCGCCCTGAGGGACGCCATGACGAAGGAGGAACTTCTTGCTTTTGGTCTGGTCGACGTTAACTCTTGCCCTGCGGTTATAGAGGTAAGAGCGAATCCACTGGTACATGTTGCTGGACACGCCTTTCCTCAGCAGTTTTACAAGGAGTCCATCTTTCCAGACCTTGTCAAAGGCCTTCTGAAGATCTATCCAGGTGACGAAGACCAGCTTCTGTTCCTGAAAGGCATCTTCAACTTCTTGCGCCAGGTAAGTGACCTGATCTTCAGTGCTGCGGAACTGTCGGAATCCAGCTTGTTCAGGGGCGAGGAGGTTCCTGGATTCCAGGTACCACCTGAGGCGCTCGTTCACAATTCTCTCCAGGGTCTTCACAACACAGCTGGTGAGGCTGATTGGGCGATAGCTGGTGGCCTTCTTTGGATCCTTCCCTTTTTTTAAGATGGGGATCATGATCGCTTCTCGCCAGAGTTGTGGTAGCGATCCTTCTTGCCAGCTGCTGTTGAAGACCTCGAGTAGCTTGTTCTCTGCTGCACTACCAAGGTGGGTTAGCATCTCGTTGGTGATGCTGTCTGGGCCAGGGGACTTCTTCGCCTTTGACTTTTTCAGAGCTGAGTGCAGCTCGTGGAGTGTGAGTGGTTGACTCATGGCGTCCACTGTCGACTGTCTGGCAGGTCTCTCTCTTTTCTCTCTTCTTGCTTCTCTCTGTTTCTCGGGGCTAACATGGAGGTTGCTCTCAGCTGCATAGCTTTCAGCAAATTGGTTGGCAGCATGCTTTCCAGTTAGCACCTTCCCGTTCTCTTCTAATGTGATCTTTCCTCTGCTGGTGTTCTCATCATTCAACTGCTTGGTGAGCCTCCAGAGCTTTCTGCCATCCTTCTCAAAGTTCAGAGAGCTTGTTTTCTCTTGCCAGCTTCTCCGTCTTGCCTGTAGCTTCTTTTTGAGAAATTTGGCTTTGGCTTCCTGGAGGCGGATGTTGTTGTTTTGTGACGGGTTGACTTCTGCTTCCCTTCTGGCGTCTGCCAGATCATCATCCAGTTCCTGCAATTCATTGTTCCAGTAGGGCTTATAGTCTCTCCTGGCACCCCTGGGAATGGACTCACGCGCTGTTCTGAGGATGCTCATGTTGAAGTCCTTCGCCACCATGTTGATGTCTCGACCCTCGACTCTGATGTCTTTGGTGAGTTCGCTGGTGCGGTGTCTAAAGAGGAACCAGTTCGCTCTTTTGTAGTTCCACCGTGGTAAGGAAGCTTCAGTGCAGGACTCCATGCCCAGGGTCAAAAAGACTGGCCGATGGTCACTTCCACCTAGCTGTTCTCCGACCTCTCTGCTGGTTAGCTGGTGCATGTCTTCCGTGCAGAAGGCTAGGTCAGGAGTTGATGTAGTGTGCCATCTTCTGGAGTAGAATGTAGGGCAGTCAAAGGGACTGTTCAAAAGGATGAGACCTTTGTCGTCCTGCCAGTTCTCCACCTCTTCTCCTCTCCGATCCAGGTGGTCATATCCCCAACTCTGTGAATGACTGTTGAAGTCACCCACCACGATGAAGTTGGAGGCCTTTGCGGGGATCGTGTCAAGGGCGAGGTGTCTATCATTGGGGCAGTAGAAGTTGACAAGATGGAATTCTGATGTCTTCGTCTGGATTCGAATCACCTGATATTCGGAGTCCTCCATGTGCGTTTCTATCAAACAGGCATTGATGTTGTTCCTGATGAGGGTCAGGATTCCTCCTTTGCTTCGGTCTGTTCTGTCGGACCTAAGGCATTGGTAGCCTCTCACTTTGAAGGACTTTTGGGGTGTCAGGTGCGTCTCCTGAATACAGCAGATGTTGATGTTCTTCTCATGCAGGATATGCTCCAACTCTGTCTTCTTGTTCAGGATACTTTCTGCGTTCCAGTGCATGACCTGAAAAGGTCGCTGCTGACTGGGTTTCTTCCTGGTTGTGGTGGTGCCAGTCGCTTTCCTCCCGCGTCCCCTGGCGTGACGAGACGGACGGGAGGGACCTCCAGTAGTTGGGGCTGGGTCCCTTTGAGGCATGGGACCCGACGCTGCTCCACCCTGGGGGGTCCTCAATGGGCGAGCGCCATTTCCATCTGTGCTGGTTGATTGTGTCATCATTTGCGTAAGTGCGTGTACCCGTGGTTTGTTAGAATGCGCCGTGCGGCCCGGGTCCTCCGTCTTCAGCATTCGGGGTTTTCTGTCGGGGTTACCTCACCCTTAGCTCATGGCCCGTACGTCCTACCCTGAGAGCACAGGGGGGAGGATTTGCCGGGATCCCACCCGGAGCCAGTTTGGTCCGCGGCCGCAAGCGGCTGATCTCCATATCTGAAGACCGTTCCCCTATCCGCCACCCGGGGACGCGCTGGGTTGGGGGTGGTCGCCCCACTGAAAATCCCACACTGGGTTAAGAAAGATCAGCCTGTCCCAGATTACTGCATCAATGTAATAATACAAGAATGCCTGCATATATTTACGGATTCCATCATAAAACTATGGAGATCTACTATCTGCACAAATAACAATCAAATTAAGATGCGGGACTCAACCGCGATGGAAGGCCGGAAAAAACAAGGGACTTGTTATCAAACGAGATGAGACACCCACACAAATGATCGACGAAGAAACCGGCAAACAGACAGATATTGCCATTGTTGTCAAGTAAAAAATGAACGGCTTTGGAGACAAGCAGCAATATTAAGAGGCTCCTGTCAAGAGAAACTGGAGGAAAAAGCATTGAAGCCACGGCGGCCCGAAAAGCTAGACGTATAGAGACCGCGTGACAAACATAGCCTCCCCCCCTCCCCCCTCCCCCCTTTGAATTTCTACTTTTGAACTATAAAACCCTTACTTTTTTCTTCATCGGAATGAATCAGTTAATGTATTATGTTGAAACAGTTTGCATTTCTTTTTCTTTTTTTTTCTTTTTTTTTTATGTACCCCATGGGGTTTCTTGAATACATCCTTTGCCTTGCCTTGCCTTGGTTATGGGATGCCAAAGAAAGCAGCAACTACTTATACTCAAATAAATCATTCAATATTTCAATGAATTAATGAAATGATAAATAAAATTGACCAATTAGCAAGTCAATAATGGATGAATCAATTGGTGATAGAAATATCGATCAATAATTTTACATATATAATTGTTATTCCTCAATGAAACATGCAGAAACAGGAAAACGAGAGACATGTATCCATCCATCCACTCAAGTAAGGACAGTGAATGCAAAAGCTTTATTTCCCAAGGATCATTACAAAGTAGTTACCAGCCTGCTTCTAACAAACACAGATCGATCCATTACCGTGGCAAGTCAGGGGCGGATCCAGGAGGGGTTCCGGGGTTTCCGGACCCCCCCCCCCCTCCCCTAGCCTAAAATGAATTACAAAATTATAATAAAATAAATAAATAAATTTTACAATAAAGAAAAACTGATGCTCCATTTTCATTGATTGTTATCAAAATTTCGACGATTTCGTTTCAATCATGTTCAACTTGTCTGAGATGTTTGTATGGATCCTAGCAGGGTTTTATAACTAGCGCCAGTCGCTGTTACCGTAGTCTGTACACCGTACACTTCATTATTATAATCTGGCTAAGTTTCAATAGTGGCGGATTTTACATCTTAATACAATAGATAAACGGGGAAAAAAAAAACATGTTTCGCGATTTTTTTTCGACATAAAAACCGCGTCTGCAGGAAGCGTCCTTTGTCAAAATTAAGTCTTCGTAAGAAATTCCCTTTCAAAATGCTTATCGCAAATCTTCACTTGTAGTAAATATAAATTTTCTGTGGTTTGATCATGTAAATGGTAAAAAGGTGTGAGAAACAAGTGTGTGTGTGTGTGGGGGGGGTTGCACAGTGTCATCAAACATCAAAACTATTTCAAAACTTCCAATAGGATTTGTTTGGTTGTCTTTCCTCTGAAAACGGCGTATGGCTGCCTAAAATGGCGGGGTAAAAAACGGTCATACACGTAAAATTCCACTCGTGCAAAAACACGAGTGTACGTGGGAGTTTCAGCCCACGAACGCAGAAGAAGAAGAAGAAGAAGTTTGGTTGTCTATTGTCAGGAATGTTTATTCCATAAAAGTGTTGCGGAAGGAAAGACTACAGATTATTTTTAAATCTAACTTGATGTAACGTGGGAGATGTATTTTGTGGCACAGACAGACACTGTCATGTGTAAATACATGTATGTTTAACACGAAAATAACAAGAGGCGAAGCCTTCAAGGCTCACGTAAGAAATCGACAAACAGTAACACAAACTCAATCACTCCGTCACACACACACACACACACACACACACACACACACACACACACACACACACACACACACACAGTAAGCATAGGTGACACTGTGCAAGAAAACGAGACACTAGATCTAGATCTGTCTGTCTGCATGTAGCCTACTTATACACGACTGCCAACTAGTCTCGGCCCGCTCAAAATAACAATGACCGAGACATTCCTTCGCGTGACGTCTAACCCTCTTACGCCATAATGTGACGTCTTCAAATGACGAAATGTTAAAGTTTCTACCACAGACATACACACGCACGCACGCACATACGCACGCACAGACAGACAAAGTTACGATCGCATAGGCTACACTTACGTGAGCCAAAAAGCACTTCCGGGGGCTTGCTTACATGGACCATAGATGCGGGGAGGAGTAGGCCTGGGATGGGGGTTGGGGGCTGGGTGGTAGCTGGTGTGCAGCGGTGCGGAGAAAAAAGAGTGTGCGTGACACCATAGATTTTTTTCCTGTTGATGAATTTCGCCTGTCAAACTTGACATTTTCTACAGGATATTAGAACACTACAAACGCTCTCCCCACCAAGCTCCGACGCACTCACTAACACTTCGCTTTATTGCAGAAAATGGACAAATAATAACCCACTGGAACATACGCTCGAGTGTTTTCCGCAGACAATGGACATATAAGTGCTCTTGCCCTGGAAACAATCTTTACGATGGGGAAAATGGGTAGCGGTGGACTCATTAGCCATGTAATATAACCAAACACTATAATGTTTTGAAGGGTTTTAATATGGCGAAACACGGTTTCATGTTACGTTACACGAACACAATGGAGACTTTCCGGAGGATATGAAAATTACAGGTGCAGTCTCACCTGTATTCTCCTTGCCTCTTCAACGAGAGAAAGGCCGTTTTTATTATTACATATAGAACACACACAGATATTGTAGATCGAAAACAGATACAGCATGGGTAGAGAAAATGTCACCGTAGGAGGAGAATATTACTTGATGGCCACTCAACCGTTTCGTGATGTGCATGATTACGAGGGTAAAGGGTCAGCAAGAGGCAGACTTGACGGTGCTGTTGTTAACACTTTGCCCCGAACCCTCGTATGTCTCGTATATATAGGCTAAACGGGAGCGAGTTTCGTTTCGACATCGACTGAGCATCGACTGTGCTGTAGATCCAGGTTTCGTGAAAGTTGTTCACTGGAGAGGAACGGCAATTAGCAAATATGTTGTGGTTTCTGAGCTTGCTGCTGGTTCTGTTGGGATGCCTGGGTAAGTCTGTAGTTAAGAAATGACTTTTGTTGTTGTTGTCTGATTGTCTGTTTGTGTGCCTGTTTTTGTTTTTGTTTGTGTAGGTTTGTTCTAGTCTTGGGCTCTTTGTATCGTCCTCTCCCTTCACTTCCTTTCTTAACCCTTGTTTTCTTAATTTATATAATTTTGTTTTATCAAAACTGCTTGCAGAAAAAATAGATCAAGTAAGTCGGACATTTTTGCTTAGTAACATAAACCTCAAGCTCCAAAATTAAGCAACCTTTTTCTTTAAACAATGCATTTATTAACTTTGATTAACTTTATTCAATTAGCTGTGTCAACGGCATCCATCCAAAGCGTGGCTATAATGATGGCTTCCTCTGAGAACAGATTCACGATCTTCACGTGTCGTCAACACAGCTCAGTTTCACCAAAGGGCTCACTATAGCAAAATACACGTTTTTGGTCATCACTTTTTGACAATCGCTAAAACAATCAGAAATGGCACGGCATGGCAACAACTAAATCATTGAGGCGGTTCATGGTTTGAAGTGTATTTTTGAGGCAGGGCGGTTTGTCTGTGAGCTGCTGTCTATACATCTTCCTAAACAACGATATCGTTATTCGGATAGTTTCTTAGTACGGATTTCAAAAATTCCCCCAAAATAAAGATAGAAACGTCACTAGTTGAAAAATCATTCTGTGTGTAAGGAGACTTAGTTTGCACCCGAAAATCCGCCTTATTGGTTGTTTAAGGCCACAGCAATGTCAGAAAGTGTATGGATGGAGTCCCGCGTAACGTCATCGACCTTTCTAGGAAAGCTACTCTTGCCTAGGACTTTACACTTGAGGACGATGACTTCAGGAATGATAATGCAGGAAAAGTTGGGCCCTATAAGGCCAAAAAAAAAAAATAGGTGTGGTTACGGTAACATAGCCAAAAAAAATAGGGTAGGTAGGTAGGCAATCACTTTTTTTTTTAAACTTTTTTTTTCTAATGTGTACAAATTAAACCTACTTGACAGGGAAATAAGTGTGCGACACGGGCGCTTTCGCTTTCATTGCGTTTTTTGCACTCGTTTTTTTTTTTTTTTTTTTTTTTTTTTTGACAAATGTAATAAAAAGTTATAGGATCGGCCCCTAAAAATAGGGTAGGTCGGGTTACCGTAACTACACCTATTTTTTTTTAGGCCTAACTAAACCACCATGGACGAGCGAGCAGGCCGATATCTTAATCTGGCTGTTATCAATCACATCGAGTGTATTTGCCTCAGCGGGACCTACCGCAAACGACAACCAGTTCTAAACAGACCAGTCACACTGTTCTGCCTCCACGTTTGTTCGAAAACTCAACAACAAATTAAACTGTGCGCAGATAGTGTCACCATTTTAATTGACTTGATACTTGCGTCTCCTGCGTCATGCGGTGAAAAACTGGAAAAAAATAAAATAACATAAGACCAAAAAGCTATTTGCACAAAAAAAGTCCGTACCGCGGAACCACACACCAATAAACAAAACTACACTGTTCCCGACCTACTAAGCATCCAAATATCGGAGCACGGAAAATGAAAATGAACAAAAAGCATAGAGCACGCTGTGCCAATAAACCCCCAAAATAAACCAACCACACGCATTCCACTCTACCTCACACAAGCAAATTATAGAACAAAAACCTCAAATAAACTTTCAGAAATAAACCATCTAGGGCGCACATTAAACTGGAGATATTTCAGAATTAAGCTTTAGAAAGTGTTTTCTGTTTGCGTAGGCTATGATATGAAGTGTCCGTTCGATATGATGCCTTTTTCAGCACATCGGAGCCACGATTCACTGGCGATGGCCTGCAGTGATCGCTAAGCACGCGTGTTTCACAAGCTCCCGTGACTTCAAGCGAAACTTACGTGAACTCAGGCAAAACACGTTGTTGGCTATCACTTTGGGGCAAGCGATCATTGCCGCAACAAATCGTAAACTCCGATGTGTATATTTTCGAAAGAAATGGGGTGATATCGACAGGACACTGCACAGCATACACATCGGAGACAATTATTCGCTGCGATCTTGGTTTTAACTGGCCTACCACGTGTAATTGTAATCGGGGCGCAATATCCTAAAAGAGTTATTTTCGGAAAACGTCTTTTGGATGACGTTAAATACCTAATAATAGCGTGCTGCTCAGTTAGACGTGGATGAAGTTCTCTACTACTCTCCTTTTTGGTTTACGTCCAAGTAGGCGTTGGTATACACAATTACGAGCTAGCTTCCAGAAAATAGTTGACAAAGCATAGCTTCTGATAGACTGTTACCAAAATAGTTAATTGACAATGATTATGTACAATGCTATATCATGGAAATGTTATTGAACTTATCAATCAATGTATTGTTCTCTTAACTATTCTAAATAAGTATTTGGTATATAGATATTTCTGTACGTATATAAATACAAATCATTGTACACCAGTATTGTACAAATGAGAGACTCCGGTAGGCTCAGGGTGTAAAGGATAGGGGGATAACTTGTGCCGCGCGATTAATTGGTCCACCGCCAGTTCTCTAAAAATTGCTGATGGAAAGCTCTACCAGGTTATGGAACAAACGGGCACTTTGACTGGCTGACACTTGCTGGCAAAAATATGGCTTCAAAAAGAGGCAAAGTTTGAATAGAATGGGCCGAATCCGGAACTCAAACTGTTAAAAGAGTAGCGAATGCATGCAGTGGGCGATTGGAGGATAGTCCCTACTGTGAGGCTTCCGTGTGCATGTTGAGTTTTAATTGTCCTCTGAAAATAAATGTTAGAGCATTGTGTTGTGTGTTTTTACATTTAGTCAAGTTTTGACTACATGTTTTAACATAGAGGGGGAATCGAGACGAGGGTCGTGGTGTATGTGTGTCTGTGTGTGTGTGTGTGTGTGTGTGTGTGTGTGTGTGTGTGTGTGTGTGTGTGTGTGTGTGTGTGTGTGTGTGTGTGTGTGTGTGTGTGTTTGTGTGTGTAGAGCGATTCAAAGTAAACTACTCGACCGATCTTTATGAAATTTGACATGGGAGTTCCTGGGTATGATATCCCCGGAATTTTTTTCATTTTTTCGATAAATGTCTTTGATGACGTCATATCCGGCTTTTTGTAAAAGTTGAGGCGGCACTGTCACACCCTCATTTTTCAATCAAATTGATTGAAATTTTGGCCAAGCAATCTTCGACAAAGGCCGGACTTCGGTATTGCATTTCAGCTTGGTGGCTTAAAAATTAATTAATGACTTTGGTCATTAAAAATCTGAAAATTGTAATAAAAATAAAAATTGTAAAACGTTCCAAATTTACGTTCATCTTATTCTTCATTATGTTCTGATTCCAAAAACATATAAATATGTTATATTCGGATTAAAAACAAGCTCTGAAAATTAAAAATATTAAAAATTATGATCAAACTTAAATTTTCGAAATCAATTTAAAAACACTTTCATCTTATTCCTTGTTGGTTCCTGATTCCAAAAACATATAAATATGATATGTTTGGATTAAAAACACGCTCAGAAAGTTAAAACGAAGAGAGGTACAGTAAAGCGTGCTATGAAGCACAGCGCAACCGCTACCGCGCCAAACAGGCTCGTCACTTTCACTGCCTTTTGCACTAGCGGCGGACTACGTTCAATTTCATTCTGTGAGTTCCACAGCTTGACTAAATGTAGTAATTTCGCCTTACGCGACTTGTTTTTCTTTCTCTTTCAATGTTTATGCACGCCTGTGTGATACCGTGACAGATATCTGTGATCAGTTTTGATACCAATTCGTTGTAGTGATGTCCACATCACACTGTGAATTGCGAGATGTACAGATAAAAGGGGATGGCTGCAAATGTAAATGTTGCGACATGCAGTGTTGCGAAATATGGGAGCAGGTCACGGTGGTGTGCGCGTGTGTGTGTGTGTGTGTGTGTGTGCGTGCGTGAGTGAGTGAGTGAGTGAGTGTGCGTGCGTGCGTGCATGCGTGCGTGCGTGCGTGCGTGCGTGCGTGCGTGTGTCCGTGCGTGCGGGTGTGCGTGCGTGCGTGCGTGTGAACGAGGCCTGAACCAGCAACTGTTTACCGTGATACACAAACGAAAGAGTAAATGCAATATTCACGCCATGAAAATGCGAACATTCAGGCCATATAGTTAAAAAAAAAAAAAAACAGCGTGGTACTAATCACCTGTAACAGACATGCCGACAAGCACGGTAAAGTTAATGAGATTGGGGGACAAGTTGGAGGTTGCGGTAACTGGGTGGCCGAGTGGTAACGCACTTGCGCTCGGAAGCGAGAGGTTGCGAGTTCGACCCTGGGTCAGGGCGTTAGCAATTTTCTCCCCCCTTTCCTAACCTAGGTGGTGGGTTCAAGTGCTAGTCTTTCGGGTGAGACGAAAAACCGAGGTCCCTTCGTGTACACTACATTGGGGTGTGCACGTTAAAGATCCCACGATTGACAAAAGGGTCTTTCCTGGCAAAATTGTATAGGCATAGATAAAAATGTCCACCAAAATACCCGTGTGACTTGGAATAATAGGCCGTGAAAAGTAGGATATGCGCCGAAATGGCTGCGATCTGCTGGTCGATGTGAATGCGTGATGTATTGTGTAAAAAAATTCCATCTCACACGGCATAAATAAATCCCTGCGCCTTGAATATGTGCGCGATATAAATTGCATAAATAAATTTAAAACATCCCTGCGCTTAGAACTGTACCCACGGAATACGTGCGATATAAGCCTCATATTGATTGATTGATTGATCTTGCGCTTCAATGCAGGATCACCCACTGCATTACAAATTGTCGTGAAAGAAAGAAAGAAGATGAGGAGGTGCGTGAGTTTTCCTAAAAAAGAACTGATCATAACGTGCATGACAAAGACGGCTGATGCACACACAAAAAGATGCTAAAAAATATGGAGGAGCGCTGGCCGTTAGTAGACACACTCAATACATACGTCAGAAGACTATGCTGCCGTTTGCTGACAAAACCGAGTAAGTCCATTTTTTTTCAAAAATGATATTTTTTGTTCATCAAAAAGAAGAAATCAATGCGCATCTTTTGTGTTAATTTCTACTTTTTAGAGTGCTTAGATAAGCAGATATGAACAGGTAAGTCCACAACCAAAAACAACTTTTTAAGTGTGCATGAATGTTTTGACAAAACCAAGTAAGTCCAAAGACGTCATTTTAAGTTTAGAACTCACAAATGACGTCATTTAAAGTTTAGAACACACAAATGACGTCATTCGATAAGGCGAGACATAATGACTTTTATTTCAAACATGTTTCTTCTCTATATGATTCTCCTGACGATCCTTGTCTCCCTCTCTCCCTCCCTCCCTCCCTCCCTCCATCTCTCTTTCTATCCCTCTCTACCTCTCTCGCTATCTCTCTCCCTCTTCCTCCCTCTCTCAATTTCCCCCTTTCGCTCTCTCCTCCTCCCTCTCCCCTCATCCCTCTATCCCTACCGCCAACAATCGACTTTTCTCTACCTCCCTCCTTCCCTCTGTCCCTCCATCACACTCTCTTTCTCTCCCTCCCTCCCCCTCTCTCTCCCTCCTACTCTCCCTCCTTATCTCCCTACCCCTCTCTCACTCCCTCCCTCCTCTCTCTCTCCCACCATCCAACTATCTCTTTCCCTCCCTCCCTCCCTCCCTCCCTCCCTCCCCTCTCTCCCTACCTCCATCCCTCCCACACTTCCTCCCCTCCCTCTTCTTCCTCCCTCCCTATCTTCCTCCCTCCCCTTCTCTCACTCCCTCCTCTCTCTCTCCCTCCATCCCACTATTTCTTCCCCCCCCCTCCCTCCCTCTCTCCCTCCCTCCCTCTTCTTTCCTGCCTCCCTCAATCCCACTAAGTCTCTCCCTCCCTCTCTTTCTCTCTCTTCCTTCCCCTCTCCCTCTCTCCTTTCCTTCCTCTCTCTCCCTCCCTTCCCCCTTCTCTCTCACTCAATCCCTCAATCTATCCTCCCCCCTCCCTCTCTCTCCCTCAGTCCATTCCTATATCTCTCTCTTCCTTCCCATTTATCTCTCCCTCCATAGCTCTCCCCCCCCCCCCCCTCCCTCTCACCTTCCCTCTGTTTCTCCCTCTCTCCACCCCTCTTTCCATCTCTCTATCTCCCTCCCTCCCTTTATTTCTCTCTCTCTCTCTCTCCATCCCTCCCTCCCGCCCCCCCCCCCCCCCCCACCCCTGCTTTCTCTCATCTCTCTCTTCTCTCTTACTCTCTCTCACTCCCTGTCTAGTCTCTCCCCCTCTCTCTCTCTCTCTCTCTTTCCATCTTGTGCAGATTCGTCACTGTTTTGTCATTTCTCTTGACAACACTTCTTCTTCCAAATATTCTGGTAAAACCAAGTAAGTCCGCTTGCTTAGATCTGCGCATTTTTTGTTAGATCTGATATTGGGGGGAAAAGTGGTAAAACCAAGTAAGTCCACAAAATGCCCAACAAAACCAAAACCATCCATCAGATTATTATGAAAATCGGGTTTTAAACGTAAATTAATGCTATTTATCTTATTATCTCGGTTGTTTGATCTAGATAATCATCACTTTTGAGACATTTTATCAAACAGTAAAAGTCGTTTTTCTCGGAAGTAGCGTCAGTGGACTTACTCGGTTTTGTCAGCACACGGCAGTATGAACCGTTGTCTCCCCTTTCTCTTTAATTTCCCTCTATTAACATTCAAATCTAATTATACTCAGAGTGGCTGCATGATCTATCTTTTCACTTTCTAGTTTTCTACGTTCAATGTTGTCGTTTCTGTTTAGTACCAGGTTACGCTGGGTGATATTGTTGTTTTTTAGTGGGTTTTTTATGATCTGTGCGTGACAAGAAGTACCATAATTATTGGTGATAATGTGATAAACGTAATTCGTTTGAAATTGTATTCAAATTGTTTGTTTTTTATCGAGACAGAGAATAAACAAAAACAAAACGAGAATTATTTGGAAGATCAAAGCCGATTAATCAAAATTATAACCAGAATTGATCATCTTTTGTGGCTAGAATGTATATGAAGTTTATATAATTGTTTACTAAACAACAGCAACTCGCAGGCTCGCCACTAACAATCACTAAAGAACACTTTGTAGAAATTGTTCCGTTCTCAATTATTAGCACTCTTCCAAACAGATGAAACGTGATAAGTTTATAAACAAAGAGATGGTCGATGCGTGTACACAAGTTGGAATTTTTGATGAGTGGATGATTGGATAGATGGATGGATGGATGGATGGATAAATAAAAATGTCTCTATTTACATTTAGTCAAGTTTTGACTAATTGTTTTAACATAGAGGGGGAATCGAGACGAGGGTTGTGGTGTATGTGTGTATGTGTGTCTGTGTGTGTGTATGTGTGTCTGTGTGTGTGTGTGTGTGTGTTTGTGTCTGTCTGTGTGTGTGTGTGTGTAGAGCGATTCAGAGTAAACTACTCGACCGATCTTTATGAAATTTTACATGAGAGTTCCTGGGTATGATATTCCCTGACATTTTCTTTCTCATTTTTTCGATAAATGTCTTTGATGACGTCATATCCGGCTTTTTGTAAAAGTTGAGGCGGCACTGTCACACGCTCATTTTTCAATCAAATTGATTGAAATTTTGGCCAAGCAATCTTCGACGAAGGCCGGACTTTGCTATTGCATTTCAGCTTGGTGGCTAAAACATTAATTAATGACTTTGGTCATTAAAGGTTCTTGTCTACATTTTTATACCGAAATCGCCATTTGACCATTAAAATGCAGAGTCTATTATCTACAAATATCAACAATACACCCCCTTTCGATCAGGAAAGACGAAGCCAGTGTAGCCGTTTGAAAATTCATTGTAGTATTCCAGCGTAGTACTCATAGTAGGATATCCCTATTTGGAAAATGCCAAGCGCAAAACTCCTCTCAAATCCCGTGCATTTCGTGCGTTTAAAAAAAAGCGTGGACAGCGCTCCAGTGTCAAACTGTTGCTGCACTTGTTTGGGCGTGGCTATAAGCATAGGGACATGAATTTGATTGGTCAGTATTTTTTAGGCAAAGCACATGTTCTCAGCAAACAGAAAACAAAATATTGGAAGCGTGAGTCACGCTACCCAAAAATAAAATCTTTTTTTACATATATTTTTTTTCTATAACTTTTTTTCCCATGGTTCATTCATCATCTGACATAACTTTTAGCGAAATCTAACCATAAGATTATTGAAACAAGTCGCGTAAGGCGAAAATACAATATTTAGTCAAGTAGCTGCCATTTTTCAGCAAGACCGTATACTCGTAGCATCGTCAGTCCACCGCTCATGGCAAAGGCAGTGAAATTGACAAGAAGAGCGGGGTAGTAGTTGCGCTAAGAAGGATAGCACGCTTTTCTGTACCTCTCTTTGTTTTAACTTTCTGAGCGTGTTTTTAATCCAAACATATCATATCTATATGTTTTTGGAATCAGGAACCGACAAGGAATAAGATGAAAGTGTTTTTAAATTGATTTGGACAATTTAATTTTGATAATAATTTTTATATATTTAATTTTCAGAGCTTGTTTTTAATCCGAATATAACATATTTATATGTTTTTGGAATCAGCAAATGATGGAAAATAAGATAAACGTAAATTTGGATCGTTTTATAAATTTTTATTTTTTTTTACAATTTTCCGATTTTTAATGACCAAAGTCATTAATTAATTTTTAAGCCACCAAGCTGAAATGCAATACCGAACCCCGGGCTTCGTCGAAGATTACTTGACCAAAATTTCAACCAATTTGGTTGAAAAATGAGGGCGTGACAGTGCCGCCTCAACTTTCACGAAAAGCCGGATATGACGTCATCAAAGACATTTATCAAAAAAATGAAAAAAACGTTCGGGGATTTCATACCCAGGAACTCTCATGTCAAATTTCATAAAGATCGGTCCAGTAGTTTAGTCTGAATCGCTCTACACACACACACACACACACACACACGCACGCACACACATACGCACATACACCACGACCCTCGTTTCGATTCCCCCTCGATGTTAAAATATTTAGTCAAAACTTGACTAAATATAAAAAAGCAAAATTGTAGACGACCACCTTTAAAAATCTGAAAATTGTAATAATTTTTTGGTATTATAAAACGTTTCAAAATTACGTTCATCTTATTCTTCATCATTTTCTGATTCCAAAAACATATAAATATGTTATATTCGGATTAAAAACAAGCTCTGAAAATTTAAAATATAAAAATTATGATCAAAATTAAATTTCCGAAATCGATTTAAAAACAATTTCATCTTATTCCTTGTCGGTTCCTGATTCCAAAAACATATAGATATGATATGTTTGGATTAAAAACACGCTCAGAAAGTTATAACGAAGAGAGGTACAGAAAAGCGTGCTATGCAGCACAGCGAAACCACTACCGCGCTATACAGGCTCGTCAGTTTCACTCCGTTTTGCACGAGCGGCGGACTACGGTCATTGTGAAAAAATGCAATGCGTTCAGTTTCATTCTGTGAGTTCCACAGCTTGACTAAATGTAGTAATTTCGCCTTACGCGACTTGTTCCTGTTTCTGTATGATTCATTGAGGAATAAAATTTCTATTTGTAAATTGATTGATCGATATTTCTATCACCAGTGGTTTTTTATTAATCAATTAATTGATTCATCAATTATAATTGATTTGCTAATTTGTCAATTAATTATTTACTTAATTCGCTGAACTATTGAATGATTTATCAATTTCATGATTTATGAACTCATAGACTCATTGATTTCTTTCTTTTTATATTTAGTCAAGTTTTGACTAAATATTTTAACATCGAGGGGGAATCGAAACGAGGGTCGTGGTGTATGTGCGTGTGTGCGTGTGTGTGTGTGTCTGTGTGTGTGTGTGTGTAGAGCGATTCAGACTAAACTACTGGACCGATCTTTATGAAATTTGACATGAGAGTTCCTGGGTATGAAATCCCCGAACGTTTTTTTCATTTTTTTGATAAATGTCTTTGATGACGTCATATCCGGCTTTTCGTGAAAGTTGAGGCGGCACTGTCACGCCCTCATTTTTCAACCAAATTGGTTGAAATTTTGGTCAAGTACTCTTCGACGAAGCCCGGGGTTCGGTATTGCATTTCAGCTTGGTGGCTTAAAAATTAATTAATGACTTTGGTCATTAAAAATCTGAAAATTGTAAAAAAAATTAAAAATTTATAAAACGATCCAAATTTACGTTTATCTTATTCTCCATCATTTGCTGATTCCAAAAACATATCAATATGTTATATTTGGATTAAAAACAAGCTCTGAAAATTAAATATATAAAAATTATTATCAAATTTTTTTTTTCGAAATCAATTTAAAAACACTTTCATCGTATTCCTTGTCGGTTCCTGATTCCAAAAATATATAGATATGATATGTTTGGATTAAAAACACGCTCAGAAAGTTAAAACGAAGAGAGGTACAGAAAAGCGTGCTATCCTTCTTAGCGCAACGAATACCCCGCTCTTCTTGTCAATTCCACGGGCACTGCCTTTGCCACGGGCGGTGGAGTGACGATGCTACGAGTATACGGTCTTGCTGCGTTCAGTTTCATTCTGTGAGTTCGACAGCTACTTGACTAAATATTGTATTTTCGCCTTACGCGACTTGTTGTTTTTCTCTCAAAGGAAACGACTTGAGTTGATTTCGTTATTTTTCCCCTTTCACACCCCCCCCCCCCCCCCCCCCTTAGGAATGTGTATTACTTTTAGTCTGTATGCCTGTGCCCTTGACATCATCCAACCACTTCTCTCCTGTTTTATTCATTTCCGTTCCTAGAGTTCCTTCCCTTTTTTGCGTGTTTCATCTCCATTTTCTTTCAAACCTTGTTCGTTCCGTGTTGCGTCTGCTTTTTATATTTAGTCAAGTTTTGACTAAATATTTTAACATCGAGGGGGAATCGAAACGAGGGTCGTGGTGTATGTGCGTGTGTCTGTGTGTCTGTGTGTCTGTGTGTGTGTGTGTGTGTGTGTGTGTGTAGAGCGATTCAGACTAAACTACTGGACCGATCTTTATGAAATTTGACATGAGAGTTCCTGGGTATGAAATCCCCGAACGTTTTTTTCATTTTTTTGATAAATGTCTTTGATGACGTCATATCCGGCTTTTCGTGAAAGTTGAGGCGGCACTGTCACGCCCTCATTTTTCAACCAAATTGGTTGAAATTTTGGTCAAGTAATCTTCGACGAAGCCCGGGGTTCGGTATTGCATTTCAGCTTGGTGGCTTAAAAATTAATTAATGACTTTGGTCATTAAAAATCGGAAAATTGTAAAAAAAAATAAAAATTTATAAAACGATCCAAATTTACGTTCATCTTATTCTCCATCATTTGCTGATTCCAAAAACATATAAATATGTTATATTCGGATTAAAAACAAGCTCTGAAAATTAAATATATAAAAATTATTATCAAAATTAAATTGTCCAAATCAATTTAAAAACACTTTCATCTTATTCCTTGTCGGTTCCTGATTCCAAAAACATATAGATATGATATGTTTGGATTAAAAACACGCTCAGAAAGTTAAAACAAAGAGAGGTACAGAAAAGCGTGCTATCCTTCTTAGCGCAACTACTACCCCGCTCTTCTTGTCAATTTCACTGCCTTTGCAATGAGCGGTGGCCTGACGATGCTACGAGTAAAATGGCATTGCGTTCAGTTTCATTCTGTGAGTTCGACAGCTACTTGACTAAATATTGTATTTTCGCCTTACGCGACTTGTTGTTGTCTTTTGTGTTCTTGTTTTTCCTGATGAAGCTTCCAGAAGCGAAAATTCGTTATCGTCTTGTATCGTCTTTGTATCGGTGAGTACAGTAATCCTTTGTTTTTTAACTTCGTTATTTGTGTTTTTACTCTCTGAAAGGAAACGACATGAGAGTGAACGGTGCTCAGAGTTATCGAAAAGGGAAGGCAACAGAAACGCACAGCTGCCATTACGTGAGGCAAGTTTCTGATTCCATGCGTAGCCCCGAGGAGATGCGACCAGACGGGTTGAACAGCACGTTTTACAAAAAATACACCGAAGCCTATGGCATACCTATTCTTGGTGAGTACGTTTGCTCTTTACGTTTATGTGTCGTTGGTTAGGGGTACGGGTGAGTGGGTCGGAAAGGGGGTAGCGTTTGCAGCAGTGGAGGGGGGGGGGGGGGGTTGAGGTTGTGTGTGTTTGTTTGAGTGTGTGTGTGCATTTGTGTGTGTGTGTGTGTGTGTGTGTAGGGGGAGGGGTTGGGGGGAAGCAGTGCTGGCAGACGTGAGTGATGTGGGTGAGTATGTCACTGTGTGTGACTAGGCGCGCGCCGCGCGCGCGTGCTTGCATTCGTGCGTGCGTGCGTGCGTGCGTGCGGAGGGTGGGTGGGTGGGTGGGGGTGTTTATAGGTCTAGACATCATTCT
>NC_090257.1:11141507-11151507 GCF_037325665.1 Littorina saxatilis | reverse complement strand
ACATATATGCTACGTTTGCTAGTAGAATTATATATTATATCACACTGTTCAAAACTGGTTACAAAAACTGTGTTCAAAAGTTGAACACTTCTATTCACAGTGTGGATCGATACATTAATGTTAGCTTGTTGCGTGGTCCCAAGTGTTTCTATTGTACTTTACATGCCACCCTTTATCTTCTGAATACCATCTTGTGTAAACTCAAGACTCAAGACTCAAGACTCAAAGATTTTAATGTCCTTATAAAAACAAGGAAAATTGCCTCGCAGTGTCAGGCGGTTTAAAACATAAATAACATCTCAATCACTAACAGTTCAGAAGTCCACTAAAAAGATCCATAACATTCTTTGCAATCAACAAAAAGTTATTTGTATTTTTCACCTCAATATGACAATAGACACACATTCACATTCGCGTTCTCTGGGAACAAACAATACGACTGTCTCGACCTGTGTAAAATGTCACATTTTTGTCCAAACTGCAAATAACGTATAATAGTCTGGCGATTTCCTGTGCGGACTGGGAAATGTTTGTTTAAATTATTTCGCAGATTGGTTAGTTTTCACTAGCGAAATTCAATCATGAGAAGATTCACACTCTGCGCAGACAGCAACCAGACTGTAGATTTTCGAAATGTGCCGCAGTTAAAGGATGACGTTATACCATGTGTACACTACATTGGGGTGTGCACGTTAAAGATCCCACGATTGACAAAAGGGTCTTTCCTGGCAAAATTGTATAGGCATAGATAAAAAAAAAATGTCCACTAAAATACCCGTGTTACTTGGAATAATAGGCCGTGAAAAGTAGGATATGCGCCGAAATGGCTGCGATCTGCTGGTCGATGTGAATGCGTGATGTATTGTGTAAAAAAATTTCATCTCACACGGCATAAATAGATCCCTGCACCTTGAGTCCGAGTCTGGAAATACGCGCGCTATATAAGACTTCATATAACATAAAATGGACTTCTTATCCTACATGCGTGGGAGAGACCACCCATTACATAACTAAACCGTATTCTCACATGTCTGTATATCATGTAAATGAGGTCTTGTCAAGCTAGTCTGGCAGGGACCTACATTTCCACTGCTCATGATGAAAAAGTCACCGAGACAAACGTCATTCTGGGAACACTTTTGCGCTTGCTGTTTCCCCTGGAAGAATTTTGAGAACGCATGCGTCACGCTATACTTTCTAGAGTGACGTCTTTTTGCTTTGACGTCAATGATTTCATGAGGCTTAGGAAGAGACTGAGGTTCCATAAGAAGCGTCTTCAATTTTAGGCGCTTTTACTTCGACTGCGGGACGTTTGGAGCAAAAGAAACGCAAGAACAGTATGTCGGATAAACAGATTACTACATAGCTTGCTGTGTCCCATCAGAGTTACACTCGTTGCATTTTCAAATCTTGAAAAGCTCGCTTTCGCTCGCTTTTTAATGTTTTAACAAAAAAGTATCGTGTAAAATCTGGTACGACACAGCAAGCCACGTAGTATTCTCTATTTATTTGGTCATGTACATGGATGCATACACAAGAAAACATATGTACCTTTAAATTGACAACCATGTAACAGTATCTTTCTTTTCACACACAGGCCCCAAGCCGCCAGCGGACTGTGTGGACAGTAGCACATGGTGCGAAGCCTGGGCTGAGAGCGGCGAGTGCAAGAATAACCCTGGATACATGCTGTCCAACTGCAAGTGGAGCTGTGCACAGTGCTACGTGTAAATCACACAATCACACACACACACACACACACACACACACACACACACACACACACACACACACACACACACACACACACACACACACACACACACACACACACACACATGACTTGTGCATATGGGAAGCTTTGTACCTTTAGCTTTTCAACATTATTCTGAATAGCGAATTTAGAATAGCTGAGCAGGTGTGGGCCTTTAAAAACTGGACAGTTCAGGAAATTGTGCACATTTCTTAGGTTACTATATTCCTATATTCATGTTCACTTTGGATTAACCGCCCTGGAATTCTTTATAAACAGAAATTTTAGATAAAAAAAGGTGAAAATGTGTAAGGTACACATGTATACAGCTTACTCTGTTTCTATTCTTTTAAGAGAAGAAAAAAAGCTGTTTCTCAGTTAAATAGCTCAGTAACGCACTTTGTGTCGTTGTGTCTAATGGCGTGTTCAATTGGAAATCCAAATACATTGCACCGTTCATGTACATAAAGCGACATCTTGTCCATTCAGTTCAGAACCTTAAGGCCCAAAAAAAAGTCTGTTTACGGTAACATCGCCGAAAAAAATAGGGTCGAAAAGCGAAAAAAAAACTTTAGGGTCGGCGCTTAAAAATAGGGTCGGTCGGGTTACCGGAAACAGACATATTTTTCTTTTTGGCCTAAGCAAATGAGGCAAAGCGCTATTTAATGATCTGATAAACACAGGGAAGTAAGCACTCTAAATGCATACGACATGTGTAATGGAGTTAGTGAGAGTTATTCGGAACCAGTCTCCTGGCACCTGAGAGAATACCAAGCATTGAAATGAGCAAGCGACTTTTCTCCAAAGAAAAAGGATGATCGCCGCAAGCTCATAATAGTGTTCATCATTCTCCAAGGCACTCTAAATAGCACAAACACAAGAACCAGCTTTTATTTCTGACTGGACATAGTCCTTAGATCAAGACAGTTTTTTTTGTTTTTTGGTTTTTTTCCACAAAACAAACACACAAACACAGACATTGAAAAAACAATCAGTTCAGTGTATGGGAACGTTACGAGCTTTCTTTGTATTTACCACTTACTAAGAAAGAGAGAAGTAATGTATATTGTGTGTGCAGATGTCTGTTTTCTTCAAGGGGAAAGGGTGGCTTTGTTCTTATTATCTTTTTCTCATTATACTTATTACAACTGAAAGTTACGCTGTATTCACACGTACAAGCATAGCATGAGTATAAACAGCGAAATGTATCAATATCACTCTGTGAAACTCATTGTAACCACCAGCGTTCTCTGATAACTAAACACATTTTTATGGCCGGGAATGTGAAATGATACGCATGATGTATGAACAATAGTATCCATCTCTTCTGCGAATAAAACAAAGCCTGCCACATTTGATAACATGGAAACTAAAGGCGGTTGGTTTTTTTTTGCGGAAGGTCGGTAAGCGACCGCATATATGGCGTGTGCAATAAATGTTTTGAGCAAAGGAAATCAATTTCGTTGTCTTTAAGTTGTTGTTGTTGTTGTTGTTGTTGTTGTTGTTGTTGTTGTTGTTGTTGTTGTTGTTGTTGACGTCTCACACACTCACACACACACACGCACACGCACACACGCACACACGCGCACACACACACACTCGCACACACACACACACACACACACACACACACACACACACACACACACACACACACATACACTTTAACTAAGCTCGACGTTGACATCGCGAAACATTTTTTTATCGACAATTCAGTGTCAAAGCTTCATGCAGCGAGCTTCGTGAAGTAGACTTCGTGCAGTAGACTTCGTGAAGTAGACTTCGTGAAGTAGACTTCGTGCGTGAAGTAGACTCCGTGAAGTAGACTTCGTGCGTGAAGTAGACTTCGTGAAGTAGACTTCGTGCGTGAAGTAGACTTCGTGAAGTAGACTCCGTGCGTGAAGTAGACTTCGTGAAGTAGACTTCGTGCGTGAAGTAGACTTCGTGAAGTAGACTACGTGAAGTAGACTTCGTGCGTGAAGTAGACTCCGTGCGTGAAGTAGACTTCGTGAAGTAGACTACGTGAAGTAGACTTCGTGCGTGAAGTAGACTTCGTGCGTGAAGTAGACTTCGTGAAGACTTCGTGAAGTAGACTTCGTGAAGGGGCCGTTGCCAAATTAATGACAGGTTTTTCTATCTCGATATACTAATTGATCCTTCAAGTCACAGATCATTGTCTACTTGATCAGTCTTCTCAAAGCCTCTGGGAAAGCTTGCTCTAAGTGATACAAATGTTTCCACGACATAAAAACAAAACAAATTGTCCTTTATTAATTTCTAAAGCAGCTTTAAACGTCCGTCAAGAAAATATCAGATTAGTTGACATGAACAAAAATTAGTTCTGTGTTGCTATGTCTGTAGTCATTGTTCATTAAAGGTACACCATCTAAGGGAAAACGCTTTCAGATCGCTTTGAAAGTTATGCGATGAGGATCAGGGTTTGAAATAATGCAGCAAGAATGTCTTCACTTTGCAAAAACAACTTTAATTCTGGAGAGAAAAAAAACATCGTAAAATTCAATGATAAATATTGACTGAAAAAGAAATTGAATTATTTAAATAAATGGGGAGGGGCTCCTCGTTATCTAAACTAATATAAGTAGAGTCTAGTCAGACGTTTTGCCGAGAACTAGGCGAAAAGAGTTAAAACCAACCCCGCGCCTTCCCATAATTATAATAATTACTACTCTCGGTCATCAGGTTTACTGTGTGTCCTGCACATTCCCTCTCATCATGTCAGGATGAGTAATTACACACTGATTTATGAGATCATTATCTGTGACAATTAGACTAACAAGTTTGACCAAGCGTGAGAAAAGGTTCCTGCCACTGATACTACCCGCTCTTTGTATTTTCACGGAAAGGTCTTTATTCTCGTTACTCAGACACGAATTTGTACTGAAAAAACGATTTTTGTCAGCATATTACTGTTATATATCACCAAATAGTTACTGTCTCAGTCGCACACAACCGCTACAGCTGCGCACGGCTTATGAGAAAATGTTATATGATGTGATGAAATGTAATACGACATTCAAACCAATTTTTGCACAACAAAATGATGCAATTTATGCAATTCAGCAATATCATCGGAATAACGGCAGGAGGTCATGTATTGATTTCATCTTCAAAACGAGACAATAATTGTTATTCAATACATCATACAATAAATCATTAATAGCAACAAACAAAAGGATGTAATGTGTGCAACTCAAAAAAGTATACGCAGCAAATCCGCACAAAATAATGTGTAGGCAGGGGTGAGTTTTGGCGCTCGCCCGCTCGCCCCCGGCGACTTCAAATCGCGTCGGGCGGGTTCGAAATTCCTCTAAAATCGCCCGTCTGGCGAGTTCAAATTTCGCTGAAGCACAAAGTTGTTAGGCAACGTAGTCAATCGGAACGGCCGGCGAACAAATAACTCTGCGGGCGATCTCAAAATCTGTCACTTCTCTACTGCCCACTCATCCCCCCCCCTTCCCCCACTTTCAGAAGGACTCAGGACTACCACCAATCAAGGCCAGACACATTGGCTAGACAGCTACCCCCCTCCGCCTCACTTGACCGTGTCATCACCCCTCCAGTGCCACGAGCCGCTGGCGATTGCATCAGCAGTCAGAATAGTTAAACCCCCCTCTTTGCGCTATTCACTTCACCCCCTCTCTTATATATCTTATCCTGCGCTCACCAATCCTTCAGAGACTTTCACATGTTGTAAAACAGTTTCCTCTCAGATAAAAACTCGGTCATTGACCCCGAGTAAGAAGGTCAGTGTCTCGACAGGCAGCTGTGTTCAGATTGCAAGTACCGGTCATTGACCCAGGTCTCAAGGCCAACCAGCTTTTACAATGCATCTGCCTTTGATCTGACCGCCCATCCAGAGCAAACATATTCCCCCTAGCCCTCTGTATTTTTCCTTTGATGTGCCTGCTATGTACCACTGATCCAGTTTCTGAGAAATGTATAATTATGTCATTGACTGCAGGGATACTCATAGACCATTTTCCAAAATATGCTAACACCAGCTTTGCTGACCAACTTAGTACTACTGCTGTCAATTATTTTCCTTCAACTAAGGAAGTAAAAAAAAAAAACCCGATCCACTATATATGTGATAAAGAAGAAAAGACAGACCTTCAACAATAGGACAAGGGATGCAACTCTGCTGAATCAAAAGCATAAAGATCACCTGTGAACAATTCTAGGATCAGGAAATCTGAACATCTCAGTCATCTGTTTGTTTTCATAAGGAAATAGAAATGAAATATAATGATTTTGATTATTTATGACTTAAGCTGTGGTAAATTTGGCTGGTATGCAACTTTTATACTTCTGCTTGATCTAACAGTAATATTAATAACACAGACATAAAGAAAAAGAAACAAAACAAGAAAGCAACTTAGAATTTATTTTTTTGTAGTCAGCTTTTTATACTTGGTTTTACACAACAAAAAACATAATTTAAATTAAAAAACAATGCTGATTTACTCTTTTGTAGTGTATGTTTATGTGGTAAGTAGAGTTCCATAGTAAATTACTTTCTAAATTGTGTGGTAGAGGGTAACTTTTAGTGAGGTTTAGTGTGTGATTGTGTGACAGGGTGTGAATGTGGTTTTGATTTCTTGTTTCTTTGTGGCGGCTTTTATTTTAAATTCTTTATAAAAACAAGGTTAATTATCATTATATTAAAACATAGCATTTTAGTCATCAAGTTTTGTGTGTGTTTGTGGTAGTTATTAGTAGTGCAAATCCACATGTATGCATTATAAGTATGAATGTACGTCTTTTGTGTAGATGGTTAGCACGCGAAGAGCCGCTGGGGCGGTTGTAAGAAATCCCGGCAGGTTGGGGGCTGGTTGGGATTTTGGGGGGCCGGTTCAATTTTTGACCTACCGGCCCCCCTGGCCGGTAGCAAAAAAAGTTAAGGTACACCCCTGTGTAGGCCTACCTATCATCTTCAAAGCGACTAACAGATGATGTATATGACACGGAACACTGAAATCTTAATTATGGGCTCAAGTATAGTACAATCAATTCCCCTAATCGTTGTAATTACTGAGAAAGTGTAACTATAAAGTGATAAGCCTGGGTTCCATAAGAAAACAAAAAGGGCAATAATCCATACTGTCATCCTTGTTTCCTTCCACGAATGAACCAAGAGCTTACTGTGTGTGTGTGTGTGTGTGTGTGTGTGTGTGTGTGTGTGTGTGTGTGTGTGTGTGGGTGTGTGTGTGTGTGTGCTTCCGTACGTGCGTGCGTGCGTGCGTGTGTGTGTATGTGTGTTTTCGAATTTCGATGTTCTCTCAACCCATATACAGCACCACACACACACACACACACACACACACACACACACACACACACACACACACACTCACTCACTCACTCACAGACAGACAGACACAAACACATACACACACGCATGCGTGCGTGCGTGCGTGTGTGTGTGTTTTCGAATTTTGGATGTTCTCTCTCATCCAAAAATATACAGCACCACACACACACAGACACACGCACACACACACACACACACACACACACACACACACACACACAGTTATTACATACATACACGCATGCGCTTGAGGATATATCTTTCGCCTCCAATAATTAATTGATCAGACAACAGGCAGTTATCACTGTGACTATCAAACTAGCTATCGGCACAGAACACCTCTTACACCTTTGAAACAAGATCGTATCGAGACAAACGTGTACTCGTGAAAAGCACGAATGAAAAAAAGTACAAACAAGCATGTGCACCCACAGAAAATAGGAGTTCCACTGTTGTGACGAATGTTGTCAGGAATGTCTGAAACTTGCTGTATAATTATTATGGAACCTTCCCAGATTTGCTCCAGAATGCAATTTCCATATGTGTGTGTGTGTGTGTGTGTGTGAGCGTGTATGTATGTGTGTGTGTGGGTGTGGGTGTGTGTGGGTGTGTGAATGTGTGTGTGTGTGCGTGTTTGTGTGTGTCGTGCGTACGTGCGTGCGTGCGTGTTTGTGCGATGGTCTGAATTCAATTAGTAGAATTGTTTTGGTTTTGGTTGCTTATTGTATCGCCTATTATAAACATATATTTAATCTTTAAAAGCAAGTTTGTTTGTCCCGTCGCGATATAACCTTCGTGGTTGAAAACGACGTTAAACACCAAATAAAGAAAGAAAGTTTGTTTGTTTGTTTGTTTGCTTAACGCCCAGCCGACCACGAAGGGCCATATCAGGGCGGTGCTGCTTTGACATATAACGTGCGCCACACACAAGACAGAAGTCGCAGCACAGGCTTCATGTCTCACCCAGTCACATTATTCTGACACCGGACCAACCAGTCCTAGCACTAACCCCATAATGCCAGACGCCAGGCGGAGCAGCCACTAGATTGCCAAATTTAAAGTCTTAGGTATGACCCGGCCGGGGTTCGAACCCACGACCTCCCGATCACGGGGCGGACGCCTTACCACAAGGCCAACCGTGCCGGTTTAAGAGCAAGTAAAGCCATAGTTAGCTTGTATTGTCTTGACAAAAAATATCGTATGTGTCTTATGGGGGACTTTTTGTTGACTTATTAGTGTAACTGACGACAGTTTCAACATGCCAAAATAGTTCAGGGGGCGGGGGGGTGGGGGGTGGGGGGTACACTTAGCGCAGAACGCAGTAAGCTGTTGATTGTTGGTAGGTGTCCAAGTAGCAGGATGCTCATATCACACACACTAACTTTTGGGCAGATGTGAGGCGGTGTACTTTTTTTTTTTTTTTTTTTCCTCTTCTTCTTCTTTTTCTCTTCCTCTTCTTCTTCTTTTTCTCTTTCTCTCTCTCTTCTTCCTCTTTATTTATTCTCTTCTTTCTCTTCTTTTTTTTCCCTCTTCTTTCCTTTTTCTTTCTTCTCTTTTTCTCTGTTTTCTCTTCTCTTCTTTCTCTCTCTCTCTTTTTTTTTTCTTCTTCTTTTTTTTTTTCTTCTTCTTTTCCTCTTTCTCTTGCTTGTCCCGACGCTTGTACCTTGTCCCAATATGCTTTCACGCTGCCCCGTCCCAGTACTCACTGCTCTATCCACACCTGAATTTCGATCCGCTGCCAGACTTGTCGATTTTACAGACACTCCAGGGAAGGATGTCAGGTCGCTGCGGTGGGCTACCCTTTGAAGATGACACTGCACTGCTGCCGAGTCACTTCGACGGTGTTCAGAATTGGTCCTGTTCCTGGCCAGGGACACAGGCGGCGTAATCGTAATTTGCGTCTCACCCGCGTTTTAAACGTCTTCCTAATTTGGAATTCATTTCGAACATTTTCATGTACGAGTAAACAGTACTGAAAATGCACAGTTGTGCGTTTAACTGCAAATTGGCCAGACACACAAATCTCGCATAACATCTGCGCTGGATACGAACTTTCCCACTGGCAGTGATGTGGATGAAATATTGTGTACACGAGTCCTTTCAAGTTCTTATCACGTCATCGCTTGACGTACGTCAGGGGGAGCCAATTAACACACGCACACACACGCTCATACGCACACGCATACATACATACATACATACATACATACATACATACATACATACATACACACATACATACATACATACACACACATACACACACGCACGCACACATACACGCTCATACACACGGACGCATACACACACACGCACATACTGCCACACACACACACACTGCCACACACACATACACACACATACACGCACACATACACGCACACACACACACACACACACACACACACAGCTGATTGGCGCAGCTTTAACCGACGCAAGCGTGCCGTCTAAAGTCCCTCAGCGCACGCGACAACGAGTTTGTATACTGCTCATAAATAAGAACGTGTCAAAGTATACTACTTTTGCAATTATCTCTTGACAACGGAATACAACAACATCAGAAACCAAGAATGATTGGTTATTGGTACGTATGATTTATGGCAAAACAAAACGTCACATTTACATTACGTCGACCCAGTGGTCTGGTTAGTAGACAGATAGACCAACACTTACTATAAACAACAAGCACTAACATTTTAATGTCTTTTTTACATTTAGTCAAGTTTTGACTAAATGTTTTAACATAGAGAGGGAATCGAGACGAGGGTCGTGGTGTGTGTGTGTGTGTGTGTGTGTGTGCGTGTGTGTGTGTGTGTGTGTGTGTGTCTGTCTGTCTGTCTGTCTGTCTGTCTGTGCGTGTGTGTGTGTAGAGCGATTCAGACCAAACTACTGGACCGATCTTCATGAAATTTGAC
>NC_090257.1:11091507-11136507 GCF_037325665.1 Littorina saxatilis | reverse complement strand
ATTTGTCAGCCGGGATAAAATGTTCAGCCGGGGTGATTGTTTTGTATTTATTGAACTAAACGTTTTACCCACTATCCAGACAAGAATTTATTGCCATAGAATCTATCAGCTTGGATGAAATGTTCATATCTGTTGAACTGAACTTGTTACACACCACCAAGACATGAATTTAATGCCATAGGATTTATCAGCCGCCACTGATGAAAGGTTAACATCAATTGAACTAAAAATGTTAATAGTACGACCAAGACATGAATGTAATGCCATAGGATTTATCAGCCGCGGCTGATGAAAGGTTAACATCAATTGAACTAAAAATGTTAATAGTACGACCAAGACATGAATTTAATGCCATAGGATTTATCAGCCGCCACTGATGAAAGGTTAACATCAATTGAACTAAAAATGTTAATAGTACGACCAAGACATGAATTTAATGCCATAGGATTTATCAGCCGCGATGAAAGGTTAACATCAATTGATCTAAAAATGTTAATAGTACGACCAAGATATGAATGTAATGCCATAGGATTTATCAGCCGCGGCTGATTAAAGGTTAACATCAATTGAACTAAAAATGTTAATAGTACGACCAAGACATGAATGTAATGCCATAGGATTTATCAGCCGCGGCTGATGAAAGGTTAACATCAATTGAACTAAAAATGTTAATAGTACGACCAAGACATGAATTTAATGCCATAGGATTTATCAGCCGCCACTGATGAAAGGTTAACATCAATTGAACTAAAAATGTTAATAGTACGACCAAGACATGAATTTAATGCCATAGGATTTATCAGCCGCAACTGATGAAAGGTTAACATCAATTGAACTAAAAATGTTAATAGCACGACCAAGACATGAATGTAATGCCATAGGATTTATCAGCCGCGGCTGATTAAAGGTTAACATCAATTGAACTAAAAATGTTAATAGTACGACCAAGACATGAATGTAATGCCATAGGATTTATCAGCCGCGGCTGATGAAAGGTTAACATCAATTGAACTAAAAATGTTAATAGTACGACCAAGACATGAATTTAATGCCATAGGATTTATCAGCCGCGACTGATGAAAGGTTAACATCAATTGAACTAAAAATGTTAATAGTACGACCAAGACATGAATTTAATGCCATAGGATTTATCAGCCGCGACTGATGAAAGGTTAACATCAATTGAACTAAAAATGTTAATAGTACGACCAAGACATGAATTTAATGCCATAGGATTTATCAGCCGCAACTGATGAAAGGTTAACATCAATTGAACTAAAAATGTTAATAGTACGACCAAGACATGAATTTAATGCCATAGGATTTATCAGCCGCGATGAAAGGTTAACATCAATTGAACTAAAAATGTTAATACTACGACCAAGACATGAATTTAATGCCATAGGATTTATCAGCCGCAACTGATGAAAGGTTAACATCAATTGAACTAAAAATGTTAATAGCACGACCAAGACATGAATTTAATGCCATAGGATATATCAGCCGGGATGACATGTTTATATCCGATCATGAACTAAACGTTGTCCACATTATCCAGACATCAATTTAATGCCATATGATCTTTCGGCTTAGATCAAATGTTCGTATCTATTGAACTAAACTTTGTACACACCATCCAGAAATGTATTTAATGCCATAGGATTTATCAGCCGGGATCAAATGTTTAATTCTCTTGAACAAAAATCGTGTTTTTTTCTAAAAAATAATTTTGAAGAAAAAAAAGAAGTTTGGTTTACAGGACAGAAATGTATTATTGTATTACTAAATGGAGTATTCCCTGGCTTAGCACATACTTTCAGAATGCTCTCTCTCTCTCTCTCTCTCTCTCTCTCTCTCTCTCTCTCTCTCTCTCTCTCTCTCTCTCTCTCTCTCTCTCTCTCTCTCAAGCAAAAACAAGAAATGCTTGTACAGCGTAAATCTGCCAACGATCGCTTACACTGATCAACCTATTCTTCGCTGCAGGTACATCCAATATCACGGACGACGCTCTCAAAAGGGCCTGCTACACGGTGAGGTTTCTCTTCGCCGGTCATTCCGGAATCCGCACCATGTTTTACAAACTGGGAGGTCGCTTCGCCATCATGAGCGCTACGGAAGTGACGTTGGACTTCCCAGAATTCAGCACAATGGCGTCACGTTGGAACTCACGGGCGCGAGGCTTGGGAGGAACGTGGCAGAAACCAATAACGACTGGGGCCGAAGAGAATCTTCTATGTTACAAGTTTGTGAAGATTTTTCAGCATAGTGCACTCACGAAGAATTGACCACATTTTGAACACATTTCTGTAACAAGTTTTAAACACTTTGAGACATTGTTCATAGTTCTGCTGGCAAAAGTAGCACACGTAGTGTCCCCTGATGTTATTTACATAATAAACCCAGTGCCGTTCAAAAGTTTTCATTTTTGAACGCAATGTAATAATAATAATAATAATATTAAAAACTTTTCTGTGGCACGAGTCCCAGCAATTGGCTCCAGGCGCTTTACTATTTCATTGTGCCTCTTTCGCTAGTATAACTGTGTTCTATGTCAGAATCAAACAAGTCGCGTAAGGCGAAATTACTACATTTAGTCAAGCTGTTGAACTCACAAAATGAAACTGAACGCACTGCATTTTTTCACAATGACCGTAGTACGCCGCTCGTGCAAAACGCAGTGAAACTGACGAGACTGTTTAGCGCGGTAGTGGTTTTGCTCTGCTGCATAGCACGCTTTTCTGTACCTCTCTTCGTTTTAACTTTCTGAGCGTGTTTTTAATCCAAACATATCATATCTATATGTTTTTGGAATCAGGAACCGACAAGGAATAAGATGAAATTGTTTTTAAATCGATTTCGAAAATTTCATTTTGATCATAATTTTTATATTTTAAATTTTCAGAGCTTGTTTTTAATCCAAATATAACATATTTATATGTTTTTGGTATCAGAAAATGACAAAGAATAAGATTAACGTAAATTTGGATCGTTTTATACAAAAATAATGTTAATTACAATTTTCCGATTTTTAATGACCAAAGTCATTAATTATTTTTTAAGCCACAAAGCTGAAATGCAATACCAAAGTCCGGCCTTCGTCGAAGATTGCTTTGCCAAAATGTCAATCAATTTGATTGAAAAATGAGGGTGTGACAGTGCCGCCTCAACTTTTACAAAAAGCCGAATATGACGTCATCAAAGGTATTTATCGAAAAAATGGAGAAAAAAAAGTCCGGGGATATCATTCCCAGGAACTCTCATGTCAAATTTCATAAAGATCGGTCCAGTAGTTTAGTCTGAATCGCTCTACACACACACACAGACAGACAGACACACACACAAACACCACTGGCGACCCTCGTCTCGATTCCCCCTCTATGTTAAAACATTTAGTCAAAACTTGACTAAATGTAAAAACAAGAAAGGTAGGTTGTTGGAACGTTGGTTATTGACAAAACAATACATTCACAAATATATCGACCCAACGGTCTTTTAAGCGCACAAACAAACAATAACGAAAACTTATCTGGCTGATTTATTCTTCCGCCTGCCACGAAGCCGCAAGTTTTTGGATGTGTGTTCTATGTCACAAAGTGTTTAAAACTTGTTACAGAACTGGGATCAAAATGTGTTATGTTTTGTTTAGAGTGTATTGCAGAGGCACGATGGGTTGGTTGATTAATGTTTTGTATTGTCTCCGCAACCGGTATGGCTATCTGGAACCGATGCAAGGTTGTGTCCTTTTTACATTTAGTCAAGTTTTGACAAAATGTTTTAACGTAGAGGGGGGAATCGAGACGAGGGTCGTGGTGTATGTGTGTGTGTGTGTGTGTGTGTGTGTGTGTGTGTGTGTGTGTGTGTGTGTGTGTGTGTGTGTAGAGCGATTCAGACTAAACTACTGGACCGATCTTTATGACATTTTTCATGAGAGTTCCTGGGTACGATATCCTCAGACGGTTTTTTTTTCATTTTTTGGATAAATGTCTTTGATGACGTCATATCCGGCATATTGTAAAAGTTGAGGCGGCACTGTCACACCCTCATTTTTTTTATAATAAAATTGATTGAAATTTTGGCCAAGCAATCTTCGACAAAGGCCGGACTTTGGTATTGCATTTCAGCTTGGAGGCTTACAAATTGATTAATGACTTTGGTCATTAAAAATCTGAAAATTGTAATTAAAATTGTTTTTTTATCAAACGATCCAAAATTACGTTTATCTTATTCATCATTTTCTGATTCCAAAAACATATAAATATGTTATATTCGGATTAACAACAAGCTCTGAAAATTAAAAATATAAAAAATATGATTAAAATTAAATTTCCGAAATCGATTTAAAAACAATTTCATCTTATTCCTTGTCCGTTCCTGATTCCAAAAACATATAGATATGATATGTTTGGATTAAAAACACGTTCAGAACGTTAAAAAGAATAGAGATATAGAAAAGCGTGCTATCTTCCTCAGCGCAACCGCTACCGCGCTTTTCTGGTTTGTCAATTTCACTGCCTTTGTGACGAGTGGTGGACAGACGATGCTACGAGTGTACGGTCTTGCGGAAATGCAGTGCGTTCAGTTTCATTCTGTGAGTTCGACTGAGCTTGACTAAATGTTGTATTATCGCCTTGCGCGACTTGTTTAGTTTACATGGCAAGTGCAGAGATACGAAAGGACCGATAGGAGAGGGGGGGGGGGGGGGATAATGGGGATGCTCGGGATTGGTGAAATAGGGGGCGGAGGCGGGGGGGGGGGGGGCAGGCGTTGAGGCTGGCAGGGGAGGGTTAACATTGTGGAGTAACGTTGATATGAAAGATCACCTGAACATTTGGCGAAGATAGTTATAGTTTTACATAATTTCGGATGTCGTTGCTTCTGGAAGAGTTTTTTTGTTGTTCCCGAAGAGTTATGCGGTTGTTGTTGTTGTTTTTTATAATAAGCTTGATGTATTAACAGCTATTGTGTTTTCATCGTAGCAATAGGGTCCGATATTTAGACGAGACAAGTATAATGCCGACGAAAAAATTACCAACTTCCGTAGCGTTATCCTTTGATGATCGGAATAGGGATGTGTGAGACCATCCAATCACAGCCCCCGAATTCCCCCACGTGTCTATCAGAATAGCTATATATGATAATCATGCGATGACACTTTTAAGGCGAAGATCACCCAAATGTGATAACGACAGTGACTGTCTTCGTGTAATATTAATGATACAATTGTTTACTGGTTCAGTTTTTATTATAATTTTTCTTTCTTTCGATGTCGTTCTGTTACACACAACATCGATGTATATCATTTGTTCAACAACGCGATAAATAAGTATGAATGAATGCATGAATGAATGAATTAATGAATGAATGAATGATCTGAATGAATCAGTTTTATTTAATGAGGTACATGTACTTAATCTGAATAACTAGAAACTGGCCGATCGAAGGGGATCATCGCAACTGTCGCTCCATGTCCTTGTCTATTCGCGTAACAGTCGCTCTATGTCCTTATCTATTTTAGTTCGCAAACTTTCATTTGACTGTTTGCATTATAATTATGCGGGTAACAAAGTCGACTATACAATTACTGATATTGCTCATAAAATCAAATCTCTTCAAGTATGTGTACAAACAGAAAACACACAGATACCATGTTTGTTATCACGTGTTTATTGATTGATTACAATTTTGGAGAATAAAAAAAATAAAAAATAAAATCTCTTCAGGACAGACCGTTACTACTCCGAAGACATTTTCCTTCACGAATCTGCCCATGCTGTAGATCTCATTGCTGCCTGGGCGGTTATCACTGGCTTCAGACAGGCCGTCAGGGACGCCTTCAGTCACGCTAATGACACTGGTCTGTGGCACAACACGTATGCTGCCACCAACGCTGTAGAATACTGGGTGTGTGTCTGCAATACTCCATAACGCATGGCCTTATTCTTTCTTTCTTTTTTTTCTTTTTTTATCATTGCTTCCACAAATATCGTGCAAATGTGTTTGACCTACCATTGACATTGACATGATTTTGATGTAAAATACGTCTTTTTTCGTTTATTTTTTCTTTGATTATGTACGTGCTATTGAAATATGTGTTTGTGAGACATATAGGCGTGAAATTATACAATCAGCTGTACAATGGCCTAATGCTTGAGCGGTGGAACATTTTGTGACCTAGCTATCTACAGTCAAAAGACAAGAAACAGCTAACGTTACGGTCTCAAGAATCTTAAAACAAGAAAGCTTGTGGTTATTGCCACGTTTAATTGTAGACAAAACGAAACATTCCTAATTAAGCCATTCTAATTTCAAATTGATAAAGCTTCTGTTTTTAAACAATTAACATCCAAGCAAGACCCCCTCGCTTCATAAGTGGGATGTTTTTTTGTAACTTTGTTTTTTTCATCATTGCGATTTGTAATTATCATGTGATTTTTGTTGACAAAACTCAAAACTGATAAGCATAGATTTGACAGAAGTGACAATGGCTTCTGCATGATGACTCGCGTTTTTTTTAGTTTTTTTTTACTTTGTTAGTTCGTTTGATTCTTTCTTTTTAAAATGACACCACACTTTAACATTGCGTTAAAACAACTTGAGCAATCATAAATCATCGACGCACACAGTTCGGGATGCAAACGTCATATTTTGAGGTTGCTTTCAATCAAACCATTTTTTCTAATTAAAATGATAATCATTTATACAGGCGGAGGGGGTGCAGACCTATTTCAACGTAAACGCCAGAGGGAGCCCTGGAGGCAATGGAGTACACAATGACATTGATACGAGGCGCGAACTGGAATACTACGATCCTACCCTGTTCCAGCTCATCCAGGAGGTGTTTCCTTGCAACAATGCATATTTGAAGCGATGCGAGTCAACAAGAGGTGAGGTTTTATTGGTGCGTTGGGAAGGGAGGGGGGGGGGGAGCGTGTGTGTGTGTAGGGGGGGGGGGGGTGATGGGTATAATATGATGTGTGTATATAATTGTGTGTGTGTGTGTGTGTGTGTGTGTGTGTGTGTGTGTGTGTGTGTGTGAGACAGTGTCCGTGTGTGTGGCTATCTGTCTGTGTGCGTGTGAAGGGGGTAATGAATTTGTGTGTGTGATGTTTATGCGCGTGTGTGAGCGGCGTGTGCGCGCGCTCGCGTGTATGTGTGTGTGTGCGTGTATGTGTGTGTGTGTGTGTGTGTATAAATCAGTGTGTGTATGAGACCACCAAGATAAAGAACGAAAATCGTGGGATATATCTGTAGGTTTATCCACTTGCCTGCCGCCCCCCCCATTCTACCCCCTTGTCTCATTTTCTTCTCTCTCTCTTGTATGTATTTATTGTGTTTATGTTCTAGCAAAGGAAAACAACCAGGTTTTGCAAATGAACTGCAACACGGATGGTCCAGGAACTGTGAACGGATTCATAGGTTTGTCTTCTTCTCTTTTTCTCTCCGTCTATCTATACTGAAAGGCATAAATTCTGCAAATAGTGCATTGAACGATTTTGCTCTCAAACGAAAATCAGATTGAACCTGTAATTTGTAGTTGACATCTTTAGTGTCGGAGCAAATGTTTTACGCTGTCAGCGTGCGCTTTGCAGTATTGCTGATCCAGCCACACCTCACTGTGCTAATAAAGACAATGGGCTGAACGGGAGACAATAACGTAAAAAAGATAGTGTATGGCCCTATAAAATGCAACTGGCTGTTTGGCTGTATCAGATATCGCAATCATGCCACGACTTGATGAAGGAGAGAGACAGCAAGCGATTGGGATGCTTAGAGCTGGCCAAAGCATTGAACGTGATGAACACTGAACGTTTTCCGAAATCATTGCGCTTGGACTCAGTCACTTTTTTTGAAAAATTGTCATTTCATGATGTTCTATTCAAAATCAATAAAGCGAAGGTTTATAAACACTAAAATGGCCAATAAATAAAATATTCAAACATTAAAAACATTCACCACTGAGTTGATTTTTTTTATTTTTTAAAGTTCAGTTTGCGGAATTTATGCCTCTCGGTATATTTGTCTGTCTCTACGTCCCTCTCTCTATACGTCTCTAACTCTTAACCCCCCGCCCCTTCTCTCTTTGTATGTTTGCGTAAATACCACTATGCATTCTTGGTGTTTCGTTCTTTCTGTATGTCGGCCTGTGCGTTCGTCTCCGTCTCTGGCTGCATGACATTGTCCAGCTTTCTGTTTGGATGCTTAGGTGTGCCTTTGCTTCATTGTTTCAATAAATGTTGCATGGCAGTGTTGCCGGTAACTCTGTCACGCTTTCGTGGCTGCATCGATCTGTGATGACAAGCGAGAACATTTCATGAGAACCCTTTGTGTTTTTTATTTTTAAACAGTGTTTTATTCACCAATTCATAGATACAATATAAAATGAGTATGTTTAGAATCAACAACAAGATATAAGCTTATAGGATAGGACCCTTTCTTTTATTTTAATGAGGTATTCAACGAACGTTAAACTGACTTCGATCGACTTGAGGCGTGTTCTTCCCGATAACACACGACAAAGAAGCATTCTGTGTTGCCAAACTGTGGCTACAGTTGGGGATAAAAGTTCACACAACTTTGGGAACATACTAACTTAAATACGGCGGGTGTCCACCAACTCTTTGATTTTTGATGAAAAGCCACCCAATACTCTCCAAACAATAGCTACTAATCATAGAATTGTTTTCTCTCTTTTGTTTTCGACGAACAGCCAGTCTCAGCAGCGAAGACCCGATGTGTCAAGACAGCCGTCCGCTTGACTGTCTGTCCTGGAGTCTGAGTGGAGAGTGCAAGAACAACCCTAGCTACATGCGAGGCAACTGCAGGGCAAGCTGCAAAGTCTGTAAGTTTCTTCTGTTATGATGCTTTTTTCCCCATCCAATTGCCTTTTCTTCCGTCTCTCATTTTTGTCCACAGCTTTTGTTACAATGTGGTTAAGTGGACCACACATCCCCTTTTAAAGTCTCCCCCTCCCCCCCTATTTAACACACACACACACACACACACACACACACACATACACACACACACACACACTCCTTCTCGTCCTTTTGTGTAAGCTGTTTAAATATTTGTATCTTGTCTAAAATACCATTGACTTGTCCACAGCTTCGCGGAAACCCTCTCTAATAATGTTTTACTCGCAAACAGGTACACCTGCAACATCGCCGGTTACAACTACAGCGTCAACAGCCAGGCTTTCCACATTAAGTGCTACGACTTCAACATCAACACCTACGACTCCAACATCAACAGCTGCGACTTCAACATCAACAACTACGACTTCAACACAAGCAGCTACGGCTTCAACATCAACAACTACCGCTTCAAACTGCACAGACAGAAGTAGGCACTGCTCATGGTGGTCGTCCAGAGGGGAGTGTGAGAAGAACCCCAGGTACATGCGGAGCAACTGTAAGCTGAGCTGCGGCCGATGCGCAAGCACGTCTGCCGCTTCAACATCAACAGCTACGACTTCAACATCGACAGCCACGCCTTCAGACTGCAAGGATGACAACAGGTACTGTCCATGGTGGTCTTCCGTAGGGGAGTGTCAGAGGAACCCCAGGTACATGCTGTCCAACTGTAAGCTGAGTTGTGGCCAATGTTCACGTCCTTCCGCAGCTTAACAAGAACAGCTACGCCTTAAACGTAAACAGTTACACCTCACACCTCACACGTCAACACTTTCGAATTCAACGTCAACAGATACACTTTCAAAAACAGATAAACCTTCAACGTCACCAGCTGCGCCTTCAACTTCGACAGCTAACGTCCAAAGTTACGCCTTCAACGTTAAAGCTGCGCATTCGAAGTCAACAGCTACGCTTTCAACGTCAAAATCAATACATTTAGTAAAAGGCCCTTAGATCGCTTCCAAAGTTATACCATAAGATTCTGACTTGCAAATAATGCTACCACGCAGGAGTACTGCCTTCACCTTGAAAAAGAAATTTGTTTGAAAGCTTAATTAAATTGTGTAAAATAAGCAAAGAAAGAGCACTCTTTCACTTTGTGTGGGATTGGATTTATTACTTCCCCTGAGCTACTTCCCTTGTTTGTGTACTTGATAGTGTTACTAAGCTTTCGAATCATAGAGGGCAGTATCCATAGTGCCGACAAGCGGCGCCTCTGGACCACGTTTTGTCTCCAGCACCGGAGAGAAGCGGCACTCTGAAGCCGATTCACTTACTTTGATTTAATTAAAAACCATGCTTGTCCATTTTTGAGCAAATCGTGTTATGCATGTGCGTCTAGATTGAGGTACAGTGGTTTCCCCAGAATTCGTCAGAAACTCCCCCCAAACGGTTACATCAATAGAATCTCTTTAATAACCTGTTTCTGACATCATAAAAGACATTTAACGAAAAAATGGAGAGAACAAATTTTTTTTTACATGTTATGTGCAAGATTTCACATAAGTTTTATAAACATCTGTTGTTGCAAGAAACAGAAAGAGATTGCAGCTGAATTAAATACAGTAATCATGTTTGTGCTCTGTGTGGGCAAATTAAAAAGCAATATTAAAGAACTGCATTCATGTATTTGATTGTACGTGTGCTTTGCTTATATCATACCATGCAGAAGTGTTTTGCTGACAAAAATATTGTGTTATTCAAATGAATAACCTTTCTCTCCCACTCTGTCACACACACACACACACACACACATACACACACACATACACACACACACACCCACACACACCTAGATGCTTAGAATATACGCATAACCAAATATGTTTTGTAAAAAAGAGGATTCAGATATCTTACCAAAGAGAAAGTCACTTTATTTTGCATTCAGAAAGCAACACAGAGTATTCAACACAAAGTTTACACAAAAGCTTGTTTCCAGCTGTAAAGTTTCATGATGCTTTTTATCGTTTGCTTCCCAAGCCGAATTTCTGATATAATTACAACTACAATTTACAGCCTAGAATTTCAATCTGAGCCAAAAGAATGAACAGAACTCTTTGTGTTATGACTTTAGACCAAGAACAGATACAGTATGAATGGACATAAAATCCATCTCATCACATCACAGAATTGCTTGTCAGACATGATTACATGACAGCAATTCAATATATATATACAGGCTATTTAAAAACAAGTCGCGTAAGACGAAATTACTACATTTAGTCAAGCTGTGGAACTCACAGAATGAAAGTGAACGCACTGCATTTTTTCACAATGACCATAGTCCGCCGCTCGTGCAAAACACAGTAAAACTGACGAGACTGTTTAGCGCGGTAGTGGTTTCGCTGTGCTGCATAGCACGCTTTTCTGTACCTCTCTTCGTTTTAACTTTCTGAGCGTGTTTTTAATCCAAACATATCATATCTATATGTTTTTGGAATCAGGAACCGACAAGGAATAAGATGAAATTGTTTTTAAATCGATTTTGGAAATTTGATTTTGATCGTAATTTTTATATTTTTAATTTTCAGAGCTTGTTTTTAATCCAAATATAACATATTTATATGTTTTTTGGAATCAGAAAATGATGAAGAATAAGATGAACGTAAATTTGGATCGTTTTATAAAAAAAAATTTAATTACAATTTTGGGATTTTTAATGACCAAAGTCATTAATTAATTTTTAAGCCACCAAGCTGAAATGCGATACCGAAGTCCGGCCTTCGTCGAAGATTGCTTGGCCAAAATTTCAATCAATTTGATTGAAAAATGAGGGTGTGACAGTGCCGCCTCAACTTTTACAAAAAGCCGGATATGACGTCATCAAAGACATTTATCAAAAAAAAGATAAAAAACGTCCGGGGATATCATACCCAGGAACTCTCATGTCAAATTTCATAAAGATCGGTCCAGTAGTTCACTCTGAATCGCTCTACACACACACACGCACACACAGACACGCATACACCACGACCCTCGTCTCGATTCCCCCCTCTATGTTAAAACATTTAGTCAAAACTTGACTAAATGTTAAAAAGACGACTTTAAAATTGTCAGACCCCAACACAGCTTTGGGAAGGCTGATGTGGAGGGAGCTGGGTGAGCACTCTAAACACATTTCTTTGTTTACTCCACTTTTCATTTTGATGTCTACCTCAGGTGTGGGAAGTGCTGCTTATCCAACCGGTATGAAGTAAATCTCAGTCTTCACAGTCTTGGTATAACCATGAAATACAGTCTCATGATCTTTGTTACATGTTGAAGGTTTTTTCTTCTTCTAATCAATGCTGTTGAGGGTGTTGGTGGTGGTGTCACAAATGTTGTCGCTTAACGATCCAAAATCCTGAAGAAATATTCCACCTGTGAAAGAAAATTCATGTTTAATTGCCTGGGTATAGCTCTAGTATCAAGCATATTTCTGACAGAATGTACACAAAGTTATATTCCTTGTGCGTAGGCAGAGCATGGATTATCGCTTTGGGTTACCATCCCACACACAACACACACACACACACACACACACACACACACACACAGGCATATTGCATGCATACATGCTGGCACACACACTTACAAACACACACACAAATACATACATGCATGCATGCATACACACACACACACACGCACACACACACACACAGCCTACACAGGCATATTGCATGCATACATGCCGACACACACACTTACAAACACACACACACACACACACACAAACACACACACACACACACACACACACACACACACACACACAAGATCACACATGCTTAATCTATACCTCAAGCTGCCCATCATCAGGCAAGTCCGTGCAGTGGATGGCATTTTTGATTTTGTCGCTTCCGAAGAGAGCACGCAGGGTTCTTGGTCGCAGGTGTCGTGCAATTTCCTTCACACAGAAACAGACAAATCAATGCTGACTATTCTTATCCTTCTCCTTATTTCAGGGGGGAGGGGGTGGGTTGGGACTGTCTTCAGTAGGCATGGTCACATTTTTCTGTCACAAAGAGAAAGCCCTGGGATTGTCCCTTACGTACAATCAAAACCCAGACTGCAACCTTCAGCAGGTTAATAAAATACAATGTTAATTCTATTAGAAAATAGACTTCTTAGCGATATAATTACTAACAATAGATATTGTGAAGTCTTCAGTTCAGAAATGTGCATCTCTGTGTACTTCGTAGGAAAAATTATGGAACGACACAGCCCATGGCAGCAAGGAAAGAAAACCGAATACATCTTACACAGAAAAATATGAGTGGGATATCACCATAAACACTGAATGCCACACAGTAAACTTCTTTTTCGTCTTCTTCTGCGTTCATGGGCTGCTTTTGGGGGATGCATGCTTGGTATGTTCGTGTTTCTATAATATATCAAAATCTGACATGGATTACAGGATCTTTTCCGTGCGCATTTGGTCTTGTGCTTGCGTGTACACACGAAGGGGGATAAGGCACTAGCAGGTCTGCACATACGTTGACCTGGGAGACTGAACAAATCTCCACCCTTCACCCTCCAGACGCGGCCGGGATTTTGAACCCACGACCTTCTGCTTGGGAGTCCGACGTCTTATCCATTCGGCCACTGCGACCGTCACTCTCAGTAAACAAAAGAAGAATGAGACTGCCATGACAACAACAATCAGACATGGGATTCAGAAAAAGTGATAATTAAGGAAAAAAAAAGGTGGGGGTCTGGGGGCCGCAGAAGGCCCCCAGTAGGGTCCAGGGGCAACGCCCCTGGTCGGGGTCTGGGGGCTTCGCCCCCAGAAGCTGAAGGTTTTTATTGTTTTAGACACACAAAAATGGCCCTGAAATGCATATTTCAGCTTAATCAAAGCCCCCCCCCCTCCCTTTCTCTTCCTTCCCATGTTTCTCAAATTAATTTTACGCTAAGACTCAAAATAAGGAGGAGAAAGAGAGAGAGAGAGAGAGAGAGAGAGAGAGAGAGAGAGAGAGGGGGATGGGGGGGGGGGGGGTGGTGGCGTGTGACGGTGTGGTTTCAATGTTCTTACCTTGTCCGGCGGTGCCAAACGACCCCAGTGACTGATTACACGACTGGGTTTTCAGGATAGTCAGGTGCTTGTTGCTTTTCAAGTGGCTTTTGAGGGCAGTCTTTCCATTGGAACCGTAGTTGATAACATTAACATCGTTGCACAAAGTGCACTGAGCTTTTCCCGGCAAGTTGATTTTAGCAAAAGCATCGCCAACTTTCAGTTTCACGTCTTGTGTCTTCTGGCCTTTCTCGTATTTCCAGCTCAATGATACAACTTCATCGAGCCAGTCGAATCTCCAGAGATTTTTCTTGTACTTCTGCTGGTCAATTTCCCGGGATAGAACGGTTTCGTCTCGCTTTAGCTTCCTCATCATTTTGGCAAGTGGCTCGAAGCGATGTAAAAATGGCGCCGAATCATTCTCATACGGTATGCTTATACTGAATCCCCGATAGCTACGTTGAAACGGTGACTGTAGGAGACAAAGACACAGCGCGCGTTCCCATACGGATCGACCAGCAACAGTCTGACCGTTTTAGGAACCAACCGTTCAAGAATAGTATGGAATGGAGCGTCGCGATCAGCGGACCGGCCGAAAAACTTGGGTCTATACCTACATATACCCCAAAATTTTCTCAGCGGATTTGCACGAATCTCAAGAATGATCCCTGGAGCCTAAAAATTTACGGAATTCCGTAATTTTACGGAAGAATCCCATGTCTGAACAATGACAAGAACAACACTACCATCGATGGTACCTGTGATGAAAGGACACCCTTAATGGGACCAGCCCAAAGTGTCCCTACATTGTAGGTGGCCTGTCATGACAGGTATATTTTGGTGATAATAAATAAAGGGATAATAAAAAATTTGTCCTTTCATGGGAGGTGTCCTTTCATATCACAGGGGCCTTACATCAAAGGTACAACTGTACAACCAAAAATATCAACTGACCGGGTCAGTCGGTCCGGCCAGCTCGCGGAAGGCAGGGGCCACGGGCGGGGAACCTTCTGGGGCACAAATCTCCAGCACCAGACAGGGGCCGGAGGTGAGCTCTACGACCATGGCGCTGTACTCATGGACCACACCCTTGTAGACTTCCAGGAACTCCTCAGCGTTGGCTTTCTCCAGTGTGAACATCTGGGTCGCGCCCACCTGGAATCCCGCCTCCGTGATGGCGCTGATGATCTTGCCTGCCATGCCTGTGGAAATGCATGTTTTAAAGTTGAGAAGCGTATGGTTTTAAAGTTGAGCAGCATTAGTGTGTTAATTATTTGTGTGTGAGGTGGACAGAGAGAAAAGAAGATGAGACGAAGAACGATTGTTTTCAAAATTCCAAAGAAACAAACAACAAATACTAAACACCTGGAACCAGGCTTCTATGATGGCGATAATGATCTTGCCCGCCATGCCTTGGGAAATGATTTAGTAAACCAGATTTATTAATGTTGCGATAAACTTGACAGTCGGATCTTTTAAACGGCTCTTGAGGTGACAAATAGATTTCAGCAGTGCCACTCAAAATGTCAATAATTTTGAAATTCACATGCAGATTTGTAGCTTTTGGTATTTTGGGTTATAATTCACTTTGCCTGACAAAGTGAAAAACAGGATTCATTCCACTTTCGCCCCCTTGATCCTTCTTCAGATGCATCCTTGTTTAAATATAAAGAAGGGCAACACTGATCACACATGGGAACAGGGATGCATGAAAAAAAAAGTCTGAAGGTGACCAATGATTCTCAGAAAATATTGAAATTCTTGGCCTGAATAGATGATTTTTGGAAATAACTCGAGTTTGTATAGGTTGTGAAACTGAAAGAGTGAATACCCTTGCTTTTCCTCTGTCCATATGTTTTCGACACACCCCTCACTACTGATTGGCCCCTCCAATGTTTGTAAACAAAAGAATCAAGGGTATAGCTCACTCTTTCGCAACCCATAGAAGCCAGACAGTTATTTTCGGAATTCGACTTTTAACACATTGCTTTGAAACCGCACTCCTGAAGCTCACAGAAGAAGTCTGATTTCAGCCAAAAGTCTGAAGATTTGCATGAGTGACTTTTCTTTTGTTTTGTTTTGACTAAATGTTTTAACGTAGAGGGGGGAATCGAGACGAGGGTTGTGGTGTATGTGTGTGTGTGTGTGTGTGTGTGTGTGTGTGTGTGTGTGTGTTGTGTGTGTGTGTGTGTGTGTGTGTGTGTGTGTGTGTGTGTCTGTGTGTGTCTGTGTCTGTGTGTGTAGAGCGATTCAGAGAAAACTACTGGACCGATCTTCATGAAACTTGACATGAGAGATCCTGAGTATGGTATCTCCAGTTGTTTTTTTCATTTTTTTATCAATGTCTTGATGACGTCATATCCGGCTTTTCGTGAAAGTTGAGGCGGCACTGTCACGCTCTCATTTTTAAACCAAATTGGTTGAAATTTTGGTCAAGTAATCTTCGACGAAGCCCGGACTTTAGTATTGCATTTCAGCTTGGAGGCTTAAAAATTAATTTATGAGTTTGCTCATTAAAGTTGTCATTAAAACCAATTTTTCGCAAACAGATTTAAAATTGATTGCATCGTATTCTTCATCACATTCTGAATCTAAAAATATATACATATGTCATGTTTACTCTTAAAATGTGATCACAATTGACCAAAATAGATTAATTAGTCTTCCGATTAAAATGTAAGAAATTGATCCAAAAATGATTTCATCTTATTCTTTATGATTTCCTGAATCCCAAAACATATAGATATGATAGGTTGTATTCAAAACAAGCTCCGAAAGTTAACAAAAAAAATACAGAAAAGCGCGCTTTACGGTTTGAGACTACGTGACAGGGCCGCACTCTACGCATAGTGTCATAATATATCTTGGCCTCAACTAAGCCCGAGAACTGCTGCACCTATAGCTGTGGTGTTTGCCAGGTAGTTGCTAGTTAGCACAACCTCATGCAGGGCACCCTCAAAGTCACATTCGTGAAGTGAATGACACTCGGCTGTGTGGTTCCAGCCTTCCCATTAGAACAATAGCAATTCCACTCTGGGCAGGAGCCAGCCGTAACCCGAAAAACGCACATGACTCTGATGGGATTTGAACCCACCCCGCCCGCAGCCCAAAGTGCTAAGTTACCACTGCGCTACGGGGGCCGGTTGCATGAGTGACAGCTCCACTGACCTGCTTTGACAGCAGAGGGCTTGATGATGCAGCAGGTGCAGTTGCCCACCCTGGCTGTGTTGGGAGGCACGGGGCCGGATGATGGGAAGAAAAACTCAATTTCTCTGGCGGCGGCTCCAGGGTCTGACGATCCGTGGACAGCGTTGAAGGTAACGTCTGCGGAAAAAAGTATAAACAATGTGAAACTATGCCTTAACGGATTTTATTTCTATGTCATGACTGGTAAGTTTTTCCGTTCAACATCAGTCACTACAAGCTCAACATTTTGCATGATACAAATTTTCTTGTATTGCTCAGAGTCTTTCGCTCCAAGTATTTAAAATCTTTTGCTCTAAGTTTCTTGGGCAAGAATGCTGTGAAGATTTCATTTTCATTACTTTATTGTCCCATCGCTGGGAAATTCGGGTCGCTTCCTCCCAGTGGAAAGCTAGCAGCAACGGAGTCGCGCTACCCAGGTGTCTGCGTGTTTAGGTGTATTCAGCCACCTGCACTTATGGCAGAATGACCAAGGTCTTTTACGTGCCATTGTGATGACACGGGGGTGGGACATGGCTTCCGTCTCTGGGTCTGCACATAAAGTTGACCCGTGTCCGTCCCGGCCCGAATTCGAACCTGCGACCTTCCGATCACAAGTCCAGTGCTCTACCATCTGAGCTACCGGGTAATAAGAGCATAGGGGTAATAAGAGCATAGAATTATAATGTCTTGTTACCAACACACACCAAAATAAAATTATCAAAAAGAAAGAGGAAGGAGCAGTTTTATTTTTGTTCGTTTATAATCGCTCTGTCTTGTGTGTTTGTTTGTTACATCAGCTAGATCAGATTTTTAAAAAATATTATGCTCTCTACATCTATGAGATATAATGGTGAGTTTGGACTATTTGTACAAAAAACAATGACCGATGCCTTTCTTTGTAAACGCAAGGCTTTTATGGCCCTAGACGGCTTGAGCCAAGCTAGCTTGTGTTAACAGATTAACAGCACCACATTCCCTTTTTGCTTAGCTTTAATTCTCGGCCTATGCAAAGTTGTGATCTAAACAAGTCACACTGCCATAGCCATTCACAAAATCGTTGACCAAGCGAACAGACCTTGACCGTACTGGGCGCGGATGCTGGTGGGGGCAGTTTTGCGGGCCGCGGAGGGGTCTGTGGGTCCGATGGCCTCCCTCCACGCACCAACTGCATTCTCTCCTACGATCTCAAAGGTTACCACAGGTCCACTCGTCACATAGTCTAGCAAAGCGCTGCAGAACACAAAATCAAAATAATATGAAGATAAAAAATCCAAAAATATCAATCAAGTAAAGATAACCCCATCCGAAAAATGTTTCACAGAGAAAACCCTATTTAAGTACAGAAGGAAACTCACGTATCTTCAGGCAAATGCAGAATTTTTCAAGGAAAGGCTAAATCTACTTCAACTGGAACCCACTGTTCCTCAGGGTGCTGAATCTTTTGCAGAATCACTTGAAATGTTTGTTGACTTTTCAATGAATATGTGCCAACTTATGACCACTCTGCATACTCCTAAGGTGGAACAATTAAAACCAGCTAAACAAATCCTCTACTTCCTTGTTTAGTTACGCACAGACATGCAATGACAGGCACGACACAAAATAATTGGAAACAAGAAGGGCAAAGCCCATACGACTCACATGCTTGACCTTGACCTTTACATGACCTTGACCTTCAGGGTCAAGGTCAAATAACTAAACCTAGCAATGACATCATACACTAAGAACTGCTTTACACATTTTTCCTACCAAAATACATGTGACCCAAGGTCAAGGTCATCCAAGGTCATGCAACACAAAGCTGTTAATTCAAGACATAGGAAGTACAATGGTGCTTATTGGCTCTTTCTACCATGAGATATGGTCACTTTTAGTGGTTCACTACCTTATTTTGGTCACATTTCATAAGGGTCAGTGACCTTGACCTTGATCATATGTGACCAAATGTGTCTCATGATGAAAGCATAACATGTGCCCCACATAATTTTTAAGTTTGAAACAGTTATCTTCCATAGTTCAGGGTCAAGGTCACTTCAAAATATGTATACAATCCAACTTTGAAGAGCTCATGTGACCTTGACCTTGAAGCAAGGTAAACCAAACTGGTATCAAAAGATGGGGCTTACTTTGCCCTATATATCATATATAGGTGAGGTATTCAATCTCAAAAACTTCAGAGAAAATGGGAAAAATGGGAAAAATAGCTGTTTTTTAGACAACATTTATGGCCCCTGCGACCTTGACCTTGAAGCAAGGTCAAGATGCTATGTATGTTTTTTGGGGCCTTGTCATCATACACCATCTTGCCAAATTTGTTACTGATAGACTGAATAGTGTCCAAGAAATATTCAACGTTAAAGTTTTCCGGACGGACGTCCGGACGGACGGACGACTCGGGTGAGTACATAGACTCACTTTTGCTTCGCATGTGAGTCAAAAAAGGGTGAGCGCATCACCCTGGACATTTTGTTAGAAAACAAATATATTTGTGTAATCCAGGGATCTGAAGAATGATCCCAAGGTCTCAGCTAGCTTCCAAAATACTGGAAATAAGCAGAAAAATCTAATGCCAGACAGAGTTCTTACTTGAGGAAAGGCTTGCTCTGGTGTTCCTGGTAGAAGGAGAGGGCCTGGTTGCGATTCATGCGACACATGCGTAGCCTGGAGATGAGGAAGCCTTTCTGGCAGATCTTGTCGAGGATCTGTCCCAGCTTATCCACCGCGTCTGGCTTGATCATGCCAAGGGTCCTGAACAAAGGATAGTTCACAAAGTGTGTGTTACTGTTACAGACCTCAACCACTGTTCACATCAAGTCTACTTTTAAACAATTATGGAAGGTTTTTGTATTTATGTTTTCTTGAATTTTCTGAACTCTGAATGCTATACCGGTTGACTGCATACTTTTCTTTTTTGGGGGGTTCTTTAAAAAAAAAATGTAATTGCTGGTCTGTTTGCTTGCTGAAAGATGACAGTAAAGAACTCTGCCTATACTCAGCAGCATTTGTTTGTTTGAAGGTAATGAATTACAGCTTCTTGCAGCTAATGTGCCCTTGATGTTACTCTGCAAACTCAGAATTTGATGTATAAATTATATCAAACACAAAAAAATCAATTTTTAGCTGCCGCAAAAATAATCGGTTTACAGGTTTTGTGGGGTGTGAACTTTAGTCATAACAGCGATTCCTGTCCATCTTCACCACCTCTGTAGCAGAATTCAATCTTCTATGTTTGGTGCAAATTCAAATCTTTATCACATTAACAAACAACGCACACACCTTTCTTTCTTTGCGGACAGTTTCCTGCGAGTGTAGTCATCACCATAGTCCACAATGTTGAGAAGACGCCCACAGACGTTGATGCTGTTACCCAGGTACAGGTCTGCGGGGGAGATGTTGTTCTCCTTTACACTGGTGCGCAGGAACATCTTGCGATTCTTGATGTCATACTGCAACGTTACAGGAAAGTATAAAAAACAACTGTACGCCTAAAAATTCAGTTTTGCTTGCAAGACTCGAGAGGGTGGTGATTGCAGGATGTGATGCAGTTATGCAAATGCTAATCTGCTCATAGTGCACATGCATTGTATTTCAAAAGACAAATGTGTGTAATGTGGGTTTCAACAAAATCAAATGAAATCGAAGATGACAAATCAATTACAATGTACCTGTAAATCATCTGCAGTGAGCCATGAAAGTCCAAAAAATGATGTACTCGCCTTTGGCTAGTGATTCTGAAAATGTACTAGCCAGAGAGCAAACTTTACTAGCCAAACCAACAATTTGTTTCAGCAACTTTACTCGATTTTGGCGAGTAGATGAACATTTCTACTCGTCAGTTACATGTTTCTACTCGCCATGGCGTGTAAAATACTCGCCACTTTCAGGCCTGATCTGGTCAATAGTTTCTGTTCTTTCTGCAGCTTTTCATATATATACCCTATGCTTTGCTAACTTTTTCTTTCTTTCCTTCCTTTTTTCAGTCTATTCCCCCTTTACTTTCAACTCAACACCAAATGCAACTTGGTAAACAAAGAATTAAACCACCTTTCAAATAATTGTGATCCCTCAGTTTTGATTTCTGACTTGTTCTAATGATAACTTCAAATATGATACGTAACATCTCTACCAATGAACCTTCCTTCTTCTTCTTCTTCGTTCAAGGGCTGGAACTACCATGTTCACTCATGGTTTTGCACGAGTGGGACTGGGTGGCCGAGTGGTAACGCACTTGCGCTCGGAAGCGAGAGGTTGCGAGTTCGACCCTGGGTCAGGGCGTTAGCAATTTTCTCCCCCCTTTCCTAACCTAGGTGGTGGGTTCAAGTGCTAGTCTTTCGGATGAGACGAAAAACCGAGGTCCCTTCGTGTACACTACATTGGGGTGTGCACGTTAAAGATCCCACGATTGACAAAAGGGTCTTTCCTGGCAAAATTGTATAGGCATAGATAAAAATGTCCACCAAAATACCTGTGTGACTTGGAATAATAGGCCGTGAAAAGTAGGATATGCGCCGAAATGGCTGCGATCTGCTGGCCGATGTGAATGCGTGATGTATTGTGTAAAAAATTTCCATCTCACACGGCATAAATAAATCCCTGCGCCTTGAATATGTGCGCGATATAAATTGCATAAAAAAAATGAAAATAAAAATAAAAAATAAATCCTTGCGCTTAGAACTGTACCCACGGAATACGCGCGATATAAGCCTCATATTGATTGATTTTTATGTGTATGACCGTTTTGACCCCGCCAACCATACGCTGATTCCGGGGAAGTTTTCACGCTGGGTATTTTCGTATTTCTATAACCCACCGAACTCTGACATGGATTACAGGATCTTTTCCGTGCGCACTTGGTATTGACTGCTTGCCTGTACACACGAAAGGGGATAAGGCACAAGCAGGTCTGCACATAAGTTGACCTGGGAGATCGGAAAAAACTCCACCTTTAACCCACCAGGCATCCGCGGCTGGGATTTGAACTCACGACCTTCCCATTAGGAGGCCAATGTCTTATCGTGCACTTTGTACGCCACTGCGCCCGTCATGAACCTTTCTTATTCAAAGCAAAACTCTGCTCACCATCTCAATTGACTGGGCCTTGACGAAGTAGAAGAACTGGAACTGCCGCACGCGGGCAGCCATCTCCTCATACCACTCCACAGTGAAACAGTACCGCTCATCATCCTGAAAAATAACAACATCCATTTTTCAATTCATGTATGTAAATTTTTCTAGTTGTGTTTGCATCGACCTCTCTTGTGCAAAAATGTATGCTCTAAAAATTAAAAAATAAATTAAATTCAATTTGTTTGAAATATTAATTATGACATCTTCAGACATAAAACAAGTCGCGTAAGGCGAAAATACAATATTTAGTCAAGTAGCTGTCGAACTCACAGAATGAAACTGAACGCAATGCAACGCAGCAAGACCGTATACTCGTGGTCCACCGCTCACGGCATAGGCAGTGAAATTGACAGGAAGAGCGGGGTAGTGGTTACGCTATGCTGCATAGCACGCTTTTCTGTACCTCTCTTCGTTTTAACTTTCTGAGCGTGTTTTTAATCCAAACATATCATATCTATATATTTTTGGAATCAGGAACCGACAAGGAATAAGATGAAAGTGTTTTTAAATTGATTTCGAAAAAAAAAAATTGATAATAATTTTTATATATTTAATTTTCAGAGCTTGTTTTTAATCCGAATATAACATATTTATATGTTTTTGGAATCAGCAAATGATGGAGAATAAGATAAACGTAAATTTGGATCGTTTTATAATTTTTTATTTTTTTTTACAATTTTCAGATTTTTAATGACCAAAGTCATTAATTAATTTTTAAGCCACCAAGCTGAAATGCAATACCGAACCCCGGGCTTCGTCGAAGAGTACTTGACCAAAATTTCAACCAATTTGGTTGAAAAATGAGGGCGTGACAGTGCCGCCTCAACTTTCACGAAAAGCCGGATATGACGTCATCAAAGACATTTATCAAAAAAATGAAAAAAACGTTCCGAGATTTCATACCCAGGAACTCTCATGTCAAATTTCATAAAGATCGGTCCTGTAGTTTAGTCTGAATCGCTCTACACACACACACACACACACGCACGCACACACACACATACGCACATACACCACGACCCTCGTTTCGATTCCCCCTCGATGTTAAAATATTTAGTCAAAACTTGACTAAATATAAAAATGAGAGTACATGTATACATGTACATATCATATCATGCACAACACAACAGTAAAACGTTGAGTTTGAGTCTGACATACTTCACAAGCATTCCATATTTCACCTGGCCTTTCTGCCCATCTGAATCTGAATCAACATTCCAGAGAGATGGCTTTAGAAACAAATCTGTAAATGTATGCCATACTAACTGTAGAAAACCTATGGTTAGACCATTTTTTGAAAATGTGTAATGAAGATGAAACATGCATACAAGGATTCTTCAACAACATGCATGCATGCATGTATACACATATATTATATATATTATATGCGCAGACAAAAAATCTGATTGCAAAACTGTATGCACACGCATACACAACCACACACACAGTCAACACACACAATTCAGCCATCCATCTGAAACATATATATGGATACACAAAAAGCAAAAAAATAATTCTTGATACACCAAAATGTCATTCAAAAAGGAAAAGCTTGGCAACAACACTACATACAGGAACAGTTGATTTGTTCATGAAGACAGGTTTAATGGCAAACAAATAGGGGTATGACAAGGAAAGAATTTAAACTTGGATAAATAGCCCCACCATTATACTTGTAGTCAAAAGCATATTTAAAACACATATATACTCAAAGGCAATGAGTGAAATTGTATTATGCCTAGCATCATTTCACCAGACAATATTTTCATATTAATTAATTCAATTTTGGATTTTTAGTGCAGTTTCACATTTCATTCATACATGGATGAAGATTTATATATATATATCATATAGATGAACAAGGCTAAATGCAGATAGTTGCTGAATGTGTAACACACTGGGAAAGGGGAATTGGATGGGAGAGAATTCTCCATGTTTGATATTCACAGGAAGTCTCCTTCTTGCTCCAAACTCCTCTCACTTCAGAAAAGCAAACCAACCAACATTCTTCTCAAAACAGAAATCTACAGGATGCATTAACAATAACAGTAACACTTATATATATAAGCTCATAATGTTCTGCAAGTATAATTGCAGTTTACAACATCGCAGGGTTAATGGGATACTTTTTAAGCAGATCTTGCCAAAGTTAATAATAATACAGCTTATATATAATTACACATCAAAACTTCAGGACTACATGATTGAAGCAACCATGATCAGAACAACAGCAACAACCTGTAGGGGTAAAGCAAAACAACTGAAATTTTTTTAGCAAACAGATCATTAATTAAGGAAACACATGCACAATATGTTCAAGTCTGAAACACCAGATAGGCAATATACTTACCGCCAAAGTAAGAGACTGGAAATTTTAGTTGAGAAAAGAAGTCATATATAATATATATATTATATATATATTAATTTAAAAAGAGAAATAAACAAGTCGCGTAAGGCGAAAATACAATATTTAGTCAAGTAGCTGTCGAACTCACAGAATGAAACTGAACGCAATGCCATTTTTCAGCAAGACCGTATACTCGTAGCATCGTCAGTCGACCGCTCATGGCAAAGGCAGTGAAATTGACAAGAAGAGCGGGGTAGTAGTTGCGCTAAGAAGGATAGCACGCTTTTCTGTACCTCTCTTTGTTTTAACTTTCTGAGCGTGTTTTTAATCCAAACATATCATATCTATATGGTTTTGGAATCAGGAACCGACAAGGAATAAGATGAAAGTGTTTTTAAATTGATTTCGACAATTTAATTTTGATAATAATTTTTATATATTTAATTTTCAGAGCTTGTTTTTAATCCGAATATAACATATTTATATGTTTGTGGAATCAGCAAATGATGGAGAATAAGATAAACGTAAATTTGGATCGTTTTATAAATTTTTATTTTTTTTTACAATTTTCAGATTTTTAATGACCAAAGTCATTAATTAATTTTTAAGCCACCAAGCTGAAATGCAATACCGAAGTCCGCGCTTCGTCGAAGATTACTTGACCAAAATTTCAACCAATTTGGTTGAAAAATGAGGGCGTGACAGTGCCGCCTCAACTTTCACGAAAAGCCGGATATGACGTCATCAAAGACATTTATAAACAAGTCGCGTAAAGCGAAAATACAATATTTAGTCAAGTAGCTGCCATTTTTCAGCAAGACCGTATACTCGTAGCATCGTCAGTCCACCGCTCATGGCAAAGGCAGTGAAATTGACAAGAAGAGCGGGGTAGTAGTTGCGCTAAGAAGGATAGCACGCTTTTCTGTACCTCTCTTTGTTTTAACTTTCTGAGCGTGTTTTTAATCCAAACATATCATATCTATATGTTTTTGGAATCAGGAACCGACAAGGAATAAGATGAAAGTGTTTTTAAATTGATTTGGACAATTTAATTTTGATAATAATTTTTATATATTTAATTTTCAGAGCTTGTTTTTAATCCGAATATAACGTATTTATATGTTTTTGGAATCAGCAAATGATGGAGAATAAGATAAACGTAAATTTGGATTGTTTTATAAATTTTTATTTTTTTTTACAATTTTCAGATTTTTAATGACCAAAGTCATTAATTAATTTTTAAGCCACCAAGCTGAAATGCAATACCGAACCCCGGGCTTCGTCGAAGATTACTTGACCAAAATTTCAACCAATTTGGTTGAAAAATGAGGGCGTGACAGTGCCGCCTCAACTTTCACGAAAAGCCGGATATGACGTCATCAAAGACATTTATCAAAAAAATGAAAAAAACGTTCGGGGATTTCATACCCAGGAACTCTCATGTCAAATTTCATAAAGATCGGTCCAGTAGTTTAGTCTGAATCGCTCTACACACACACACACACACACGCACACACGCACGCACGCACACACACACGCACATACACCACGACCCTCGTTTCGATTCCCCCTCGATGTTAAAATATTTAGTCAAAACTTGACTAAATATAAAAAAATGAAAAAAACGTTCGGGGATTTCATACCCAGGAACTCTCATGTCAAATTTCATAAAGATCGGTCCAGTAGTTTAGTCTGAATCGCTCTACACACACACACACACACACAGACACACACACACACGCACATACACCACGACCCTCGTTTCGATTCCCCCTCGATGTTAAAATATTTAGTCAAAACTTGACTAAATATAAAAAGAAAGGAAAACAATAAGTATCCATGTTTATATCTGAAGAACGATTAAAAATCCAAAAGCAGATAGACTGCCAACTTTCCAAACTTCAGAATCAAAAAATAAGAATGGTAGGTAATTAGAACCTTTATTATATTTATAGACGAAACAAACGTTACATTTCCTAATATGTCGACCCAAAGGTCTTTGAAGTAGACAGATAGACAGACAGACACTTATGAAACAGATAATGAACTTATCTCAAGATCGTGTGGCAGTGAAGTAATCGATAAAGAATTAATTCGTCAATTCAAAAAAAAGAATCAACACTTCGAGATCATCAAGTTTAAGCAATGTTCATAAAATTTATATCAAAATATGAATGCATTTCGTTTAAACTAAAGATAAAGGTATTGCTTAGCTTTATTTACACAGCAGGCATCCTAAGGATGTACTTCAGCAGAGGTTTGGGTGGTAATTTAAGGGAGGGGAGGAATAGTTAAGAAAATACAGGGTTGCTATTTCAATTTCTGCGAACAATCAACGTTCATGCTGCATGAAGGGATCGAGAAGCTGAACAATCTGGAAAATGTCAACATGCAGTCATTCTTTATAATTCAAAGGGTCTGTTGTTCCAATTACAGTGGAGTCCAGCTATAACGAACCTGGGTATAACGAAATCCCTCTTTTAACGAACTGCCATTGATTTCCCGGCAGACAGCCTTCTATTTCTTACTTGTTACTTTCCGGCTACATCGAACCTTTTGAACTCATTTGCATAACGAACCCCTCTTTTAACAAACATGTTTTCATCGCCCCAGAGCCGTTTTGTCTCTAAAAGTCACAAGGCTACAACGAACTGATGTCAATAATTGTCTCCAAAGACAAAAATACACAAACACAAGTGCACATCGCGTGATGAGCGAACTCTGAACAAACTAACAGCGGGAGGTGCACAGATCGAACCAAAACCGAAAGTTGTGGTGACGTCATGACATTTTGCGATGTACGTCAGCGAAACTCGTGCACATCTTGCTAAAAACAATGGCTGACGAACATGGTTTCGAAATCTGGAACTGTTTTTTGGTTTTCTCCGATCCGTGACCGAGTGACGCGATATAGAACCACGCGTTCATTTAAATCAATACTCTCCTCAGGCAGTGAAGTCTCCTAAATTGCTCAACACTGTGGACAGTCCGGAGTGCAGTTATGTCCCGTGAATGAGCGAGTCAAAGTTTTATCGTGAAAACTGACGCTTTTCGTGCATCTCCCGCTGTTAGTTTGCTAGAGCTCTCTATGGTTTATATTATGAAGCTGTTGAAAACATGCAGAGATTGTACTCTCCAAGGAAAGATCGATGGGACGATCATTTGAAGGTGAGTGGGAAAACTTGTCTTGAGGCCATTTAGGGTTGAAAACTCTACAGCGAATTACTGATATATAACGAACTAAAATGTATCTCCCTTGAGATTCGTTGTACCCGGACTCCACTGTATGTCATTCTGCTGGGTTCATGTGTGTGTGCATGTGAGAGAGTGAATAAGATGGACACTAGACTAGCTAGTAATATATAAGAGAATGTTCATCCGTCGTAAAAAGGTGAGTGGTAGGGATGAATGTTTCAAAGGTTTATGATTATCCTATTTCCGTCGTTTCAAAAGCAAATTTTGTAGAGAAATGCTGCTTTCGCAGGTTTGCTGATTGAATTATCCCCTATAGATACTAGCTCCCTCTCAAGGTTTCAGTCCAAAAGCTAAGCAACAATAATGTTCACTGTTGTCTTAACGCTTAAAATCCCAGCACTAAAATTACTGTCGCAGTCAACCTAAAAGTAGTACAAGACTTATTAATGATTTTGCTGGAAGTATGATATTACAGCAGCATTATGAATCAAAATGACCAATAGCTAAATTTTCAGATCAGATTTCATCAAAAGGGAAGCGCCAAACACACTTTGACTTTGCATGCCAATTTTGACGTCAGGATTCGTTCCTTATGAAACAGAGGCTCTTGATTCATTGACATTAATAACAAAATGAGTATCTTACCATGGTGAGAGTCTGTAGATGAGAATAATTTCCACAGAAATTTGAATTCTCACGTCTGTAGCCGTGCACCTACTTGTTGTAGCAACAGCCGCTTCCGACACTCGCAGTTGTAATCTATTTTTTCATTGGTTACAATTCTTTGACAGTGTACTTCCGCCATCGCACATCCGGTTCAGTACCGCTTCCGGGGCGTTCGGAAAGTGTCAACATATTTTTACGAGTTTTCGGTATCACAGTCGGGGTAAGTGTTTTGTCGTGCAATATTTTGGAAGCAGGGTGGTACATTTCCAAAAAAAAACCATAGTGTTTTATGAATTCAAACACTTTGTAAGTAATGGCTCACCTCTGATTGTTCTGCTGAATAAACCAAATGTGTTCGTCAGTGTCAGCTGTTTCACTTTCAGTACTTTTACGAGTGTTTTTTCAAGTACTTAAAGTAACAACTTTGACGAGATCCATTCAATCTCTTTCCTACCATACCAAATTTACTCTCAGCATCGGTGTTACTGAGTCTGTGAATTTAAAAAAAAGTGTCTCTTAGTAACTCTTAGTCTTCAGGGCTGTGCTTGTCAAGAAAAATTGCCACTGCCAGCCTGTAAAGTGTTTTTATCTTAATTTCTTAAATCGTCTTAATTAATTACACTGCGAAAATAACATTTACATCCCCAAACACTGGTAAATAAAATGACCGCATGTGTCGCTTGGTTGTGCAGTAATGTTTGTAAATTGCAGGGTTCGGACAGAGTCCTTGAACCCTGGAAAACTCCTTGAAAATTGGAAAACCCTTTCCAGGCCTTGAAAAGTGCTTGAAAATAGAGTTTTGTTAAAAAGTCATTGAAAAGTACTTGATTTTTCCAAATTGTTGCCCATACATTTCGTCAGCAGCTTGTCTTACTCTTATTTAAAAAAAAAATGCAACCCCCTTTTTTTTCATCAAATACAGTACACACATTTTGGGAGAATAAAAGATCGAGTGAAAACGAAAGCAGACGAACTAACTATTACTAGTCACCCGTAGTTGCTTGAAATTGTAGCCTTCAGCCTAAGCATTTAAATTATATATGCTTTTTTCCTTTGTAATGTAAGTATGTAACTGTGTAAGACAAAGAGAAAACTGAAAAGACGTACCAGGGATGTCGTTAGGCATCGGACATCGGACATAGACCGATTAAAATGCTCAAATGTCCTATTCTCATCTCATAGCCGCATGGCGGTTAGATGTCCTATCGTTTTCAACTGAGCGCGGTCATTGTCCGATAAGAGCTCCACATTATTTGATAATGTTACTTTCATGATAGAAATCTTCAAAAAGCGACCAAGCGTTCTCGCGTACAGGTGCACTGAAGTTGTGCAGTGCAGATCTTGCGTTTTCCGTTTGCGGTTTGGGTGCACCTGTCTTAGTACCAGCACACTAAAGTTAGGAGTACGGGAGACAACTCCAACTAACCAAGGCTTGCGTCTGCTTTAATTTGCTTTCGGTTAGAGATGAAGCGCACGGCACTGAATTAAATGCCACCGAAAAAAACTAAAGCCTGCAAAAGAACAGCAAAAGCTGAACACGTTTGGCGTTTACACAGCATTGTGTGCCACATTAGGGCCAAAAACATGGGAAAACACGGCTAGCATCATTCTGGAAAATGACAGTGCCAATGATCGACAGTGTCGCCACTGAAACCTCCACAATCACGAAAAGTAAAGTTTCGTCACTTGTAGATGGTGTCGGTACAGCAGGAAATTCACACAAACAGTCTTTTAATAAAGGTTAACTATTCATGGCTGACCCTGCACAGGTTAGAATTTGACAGCAAAGACGCCATCTATATAGGCAAACTATCAAATCTGTCAAGAAAAAGCTCTGTCAGGAAATCATGCAGTTTGTGTGCCAATCAAAGTAAGAGTGCTGAAGTTTTTGGTTGCTTTTTAGTTTGTTTGTTTCTTTTTTGAGTGTGTCCTGTTTGAAACAAAAGTAATAAAACAATATACGCACACAATGTTGGTGCATATTATACTTAGTGATAGGTGTGTGTGCATATGATTTTGTGTTTTGCACAAAATGATAATGTCCTATTAAAATGTCTGAAAGCAGCTCAGGACATTTGTCTTATAGGTATGAATTTGTGGCAACATCCCTGACGTACACTGCATTTGGGGATTGAGTTCTGCACTGCACATATGTTCATTTTAAACCATTTTCTCCTGTAGTTTGAAATTGATACTCTTATACTCATGTTACTGTCCCCAGTTTCTTTAAGGCGAGAATTGGCGAGTGGGGCAAGGAAGTACTGTTTCTTGAGCAATTATCGCTGCGAGGAACGCTAGGATTTGGCGAGAGAACGCTAGGAAGCCTTGGAGGTGTTTGCTACGAGAGAAAAAATGGCCGCCGCACTGATGCCAATTCGATTGGCTGTTCATGGCTGTTTACCGAACAGTGCAGATGACCTTTTCGGTATTAACCAATGGTGTTTTATTCTTGGGTAGCTAGCCATCAAACTTTTTCATATACATACATGCTCTCGCCTCCTACTCCTAGCTTCACGAGAAAGTCTTGCCTGAAAGTGAAAGAAACATGCATCTGTTCTTCGTATACTCTTATACGCATGTCACAGTTCTTTGTATTTTGTGTGGTAATACATGTTGCAGTTTACAATTTTTACAATTATCACTTTTTTTGTTTTGTTTTTTCAGACCACACACCCAGCTGCCATCAGCTAATTGGTACCATGTCCAAAAACCAACAGAATGCTTCACCAGAAACAGTTCTCTTGCGACAACCTTTACCCAAGTACAACTTTCAAGCCAGGAAATTGCCCAAGGAAGCCCCAGCCACAAAGACGCCCCCACAGAGTACACAAAGTGCCAACTTGAGCTCAACACCCACTGTGCAGAGCTCAACTCCTACCACACAGAACACGTATGTCAGCCAACCATATCCACAGACTTCACTGCCCGACAACTCACACAATGGTTCGGCAGCACCAAGAATATCTAGCACCATGCACAGACCAAACTCGGAGTCATCCCTGCACAGTGGTGCAGACAGAAGATCAGCTGCCATTAGGCCGTTTTCTTTGTCAGCAAGGCAAACAGACATTTCAGGTGCAGTGAGACCCATGGCTGCTGTCGTTGCTCCAAACTTGCGTCCTGGGACAGCGAGTCAGGAAAAGGGTGCAGTGAAATTTGATCTTGGAGCTTCTGGGAATGCAGGTGCACCAACCGCCGAAGCTGTACTGGAAGGCAAGAGTGGAGCATTGCCAGTGACGTTTCTGCAGAGTGCTCCTGTCGTCTACTCTGAAGCTAATGGTAAGAACTGGGAAAGAATGTATCCAGGTTATAGCTAGGCAAAGCCGAAAGCTTCATCACAATTATTTTAAAGTTGTTTGCAATTTTAACATTGTTGATTGAGGAGGCTGTGGCATGCAATAGATCTTTGAATATTGCCGGTATTGTGATACTGATAGGTTTGGAACTTCCATGCTAGCAGTAGCATAATAATCCTTGAAAGAACAACATTTAACAAAAATATTGATGTGACTTGCATATTTGTCCATGCCTCCTCTGCAATAATAAGTTGCAAGGAATAAACATTTTCTACAAGTGCAAGAGACATCCAGTCATAGACTTAAAACAGGTACAATATGGTGTAGAAGTTGTAACTTGTAAGAGAGTTATACTTATAGAAACTTAGAAAGTTGGCTTCAGGGAACCACGAGTTTCTGATTTGAAGATTTCTTCAACACCAATGCAACTGCAAGAGAGAAAAAAGTTTGAAAAAAATGAAAATACATGTATCTTTATAAGATACTGAAACTGAAACTCAAGCGTATTGTTTTTTTACTACAATCATTTTCAGATATCATCCCTGAAATAATGTGTTGATTCTTTCTCTGCCTTATTCAGACATCCCTGTCCCGGACGCTGCTTTGCTGGCATATGCTGTGGAAGGACCCAGCACGGCAGAAAAGCTGGAGAGAGCAGAGAAGGAAATTGAGATGCTGAAAGCACAGCTGGAAGTCCAGCTTCAAGTGAACGCAGAAATCAAACGACTTCTGGTGGCTTCTGTTGGTGATGACTTTGAAAGAAAGGTGGAAAATCTGGCCAGGTGGGTGTAACAAATGTAGAGGTGATTCTTTTCCTGTACATTGGTCAAAAAAATCAAATAACCAAGGGAAGTAAGCGCTCTCAATGCATACAACATGTGTAATGGAGTAAGCCAGAGTTTTTTTTGGTTGTTTTTTTCATTTTCATTACTTTATTGTCCCATCGCTGGGAAATTCGGGTCGCTTCCTCCCAGTGGAAAGCTAGCAGCAACGGAGTCGCGCTACCCAGGTGTCTGCGTGTTTAGGTGTATTCAGCCACCTGCACTTATGGCAGAATGACCAAGGTCTTTTACGTGCCATTGTGATGACACGGGGGTGGGACATGGCTTCCGTCTCTGGGTCTGCACATAAAGTTGACCCGTGTCCGTCCCGGCCCGAATTCGAACCTGCGACCTTCCGATCACAAGTCCAGTGCTCTACCAACTGAGCTACCGGGCCCCCATACGGAATCAATCTCCTTGCATCTGAGAGAATAACAAGCGACTTTCATCATTATTATTTTTTGTCAAAAAATGCATCCAAAAAGTTCCAAAAAGTTTATTTATTTCAATGCAGGTGTGCATACATTTATTTTGTTAAGGATCCTGCGTCAGTAAATCCAGAATTTGACACCCTTTTGATTTTGTCTCTTTTCTACACACCTGTACATGCTTTCCTAATACTAATAGAAATACTCAAACCACCATCAAGTAATAATACTTAGCATACAAACATGTGTAGTTGTGTATACCTGTATATATATATATCTGCATTTAAATTTAATTACCTGAGATTGAGTACAAACCTAGCAAGTATTACTTTTCATGCTTTTCTTGGTGTTGTAATTTCTATAAGTAAAAGAATGCACTGAACTTTCAGTGTTGACTATATATAGCTCTTTCTCACTTCTAGTCAAGTACGAGTTATCTTTCCATGCTCTTCAACGAAGGAGAAACGCTGGGTTAGTTCCGGTATCTTCTACATCATGGCGTCTGCACTGAAAGAAAGCTCGCTCAGAGTGTGTGGTGGTGGAAAGCAGTACTGTGTCATTTGCCATAACTATCGTGGAAAAATTATTGAAGGAAGAGTTGTCAGGCTACATAAACTTCCAACAAACAAGCAACTGAAAAGAGCTTGGGAGCAGCGCCTACGTCTTACTCTTTCTTTTAGAAAATGATTTTGTGCAACTTGACAGAGTGACTTTCTCGTCTAGTTAATCAGATGGGTATTATTTGTTCATGTACATAAAAGTGTAAAAGAATGTTGTTGTACAACATACTTCCTTCAATCATTAGTGCATTTTGCTCTTGTCTGTGTGAAACAGTAACAGGCACATGAGCTGTAAGAAGGACTGCCGTGTCTCAGTATGACTGTAGTCTCTAGTGTCACTATAAATCTCAGTCATTGACTCTGTGTATGTCACTCATTGATGCTTACATTCCCAATGCATGGAAGACAGAAATTATAAAACTAGTATGCATGAAAACTGATGCTGGTTTGTACTCCAAATTTTTGTATCCAGTTAAAATATCAGGCATGAAAACTGAAAAATAAAAAATACTGAAAACAAAATTCGAAGGCGCGTAGTGCCAAGTTTCGCAGGCGCAAAGCGCCAAGACTTCTAGGGAGGTCCGGGGGCATGCCCCCCCGGAATTTTTTTTTTTTTCAAGGGTGCAATTTGGTGCAATCTGGGGCTATCTGAGCCTTAAAATTGGATTCAAACATGGCCCCAAAACTATTTTACTATAACTATGACTAGGAAAAAAAAAAAAAAATTTAACAAAAAAAAAAAAAAATTCAAAAAAAAGAATTCAAAAAAAAAAGGAAAGATACGGAAAATAAAAAAAATACGGTTTATTTTTTTCAAAAATACGGAGAATTTTCATGCCTGACTATGTCTGAGAAGTTGAACGCAAACCAACCAGGTGTGAGCGTGTGTTGTAAGGAGTGGGATTATGTACATGAAATTATAAATAGGGTTTGTGTGGTGTGTATCTATGCTTTTTATGTTTTTAAGGGAAAAATATTTATTACCTGTGTATGATTACATTTTGTTTTTTATTCACAGTTGGCTGAAATATTTGCCGAGGAACGACAATGCAGTGTATTATATAATTATATATGTATTCAAAGAATAAAGACATGATGAATCTGAAGCTTGATGAATGACTTGTTTTACAGATAATCACACACACTTCAACAGACGCAGGTGATACAGTTTGGGTTTTATTTATCTAAAACATATACAGTTTAACAAAGTTGGTAAACAATGTAAAGTAAAACAACTGAAGTAACATTAAATTACATATTCTTACTCCGAGTCACATATTAGCATTGACGCAGTCGAGATGCTAGGTAGACTGAAAAAACGCTATCCCGTCTATAGTATAAGGGAAGCAACCCAAGCAAAAAAGTAGCAAGCTTGCTACCCTGGGTTGCCTCCCGTAGCGTGCATCACGCCACAGATCTCGTACCCAATACGAGACACCCTCATTCGACATCTTTCAGCCAGAGAGACAGGTCGTGCTTGATTTCGCTCCTAGGCTGTTGTTTGCTGTCTGCTTGACACCCACCAGCCTCGGCTCCCCGTCTGCTCATAGCTGTTTCTAGCGGTGAGATTGTTCCATTTTGTTGTTGTTTGCTTTGCCATTCTGCTGAGAATTTTCTCGTCCGCGGACTTGTGAATTTTGCTCGGTAGTTTGTTGCTGTGGCCGCCATTTTGGTCGCCATTTTTCGCTCACACGTGGTGTTTTTTGCTGGTTAGTTTGGGTCCGTGCTCGGACTTTTAGCGTCGACCAGTAGCACTATTACCTGCTTGTAACTTGTACTTTGTGCTAGTTTATTCTGCTGAAGTTTTAACGTCCTAGAGACTTGTGTATTTTCAGTAGTTTGTTTTCTCGCGTGACAGCATGTCTGATAGTGAGAAAAAGCGAGCGGCTAAGGCCGAGAGTAAGGGCAAAGGCCCTGGCAAACCTAAGTCCTCGGCTTCTACTTCTTCGGCTAGGAACCCCACGGTTCACGTTTCTGACCCGAAGACTAACTTCGTTTTTTCGGTGCCCATTTCGGCGCCGGAGGAAACTTCGTCTGGCTCGCGGGCGGCGGGCATTACCGCTACCACGTCCGTTTCGAACCCGGCGCCTGTGCCGGAGGCTGGCACTCTTGTGGCTAGCCTTTTGTCCTCTTTGCTTCCAGAAATTGAGATGGCGCGGACGGACCCTGTTTCCAGCTCTGCCTCCCTCCCGGGGGTGTGCGACCCTCGGTCGTTGGCTTCCTGTGTTCCTGTTGTTTCCGGATCACCTGTCCAGCCTGCTGGCTTCGGCGTTGGTGCTGGAGGCGGTGAACAGGGAGGCGTTTCTCTTCTCGGCCGGCGCTCGGTGGCTACCGCTTGCGGGAGTGCACCTGAGCAGGTCCCTTTTGGGATACGGTCGTCACAAGGTATGTGCTCGCAGCAGCCGTCCGCGGCAGCTGCACTTCCGGCTCCGGCCGGAAGTAGTGGTTCACTGGACAGCGGACAGACCATGGTCCCTGCCGGTTTGAGCTACGAATTACGTAAGCAGCCGTCCGCGGCAGCTTCCCTTCCGGCTCCGGCCGGAAGTAGTGGTTCACTGGACAGCGGACAGACCATGGTCCCTGCCGGTTTGAGCTACGAATTACGTAAGCAGCCGTCCGCGGCAGCTTCCCTTCCGGCTCCGGCCGGAAGTAGTGGTTCACTGGACAGCGGACAGACCATGGTCCCTGCCGGTTTGAGCTACGAATTACGTAAGCAGCCGTCCGCGGCAGCTTCGCTTCCGGCTCCGGCCGGAAGTGTTGGTTCACTGGTTTGCGGACAGCCCATGGTCCCTTCCGGTTCGAGCCTTGCCCTGCTACAGCAGCCGTTTCCGGCAGCTGCTCTTCCTGCCTGGGCAGGAAATGTAGGTCAAACGGGTCGTGCACAGTCATCTGTCACTTCCGGTTCCGGCCTAGGGCTTCCGGGTTGTGGCTTGCAGACTCCTCAGCACCAGCTATGGCATAGTTCTGCTGTTGCGTCTGCACTCCCTGCTCCTCCCGGCTTTTCCGGTTCGGTTCCCGCTGCTTCCGTTGTGTCGCCGGTGAATTTCGAATACGGTGGTTCTCCTGGGCATACAGGCTTTTTGCCTCTGTTGGGACAGCAGCAGCCACCCACTTTGGTGGTGGCCGCTAGCTCCTCTCTTCAGCTGCCTTCGGTCGTTGGTGACTCTCATCTTCCTCTTAGTCAGGGGTGCGAGTTTCATCGATGGCCAACAGGATGGGCGTTCGGCTTACGGCCTTCCCTCGCAGCGTCATTTGTCGGGTTCTTTTGGCTATGAGCCGTCCCCTTCAGGTGGCGTTTCGGACTTCGGGTCCGTGTACGAGGAGCAGCTGCCTTCGGCGGCTCTGGCCAGCTTCCGAATTTACGTCAGCAGTCGTTCGCGGCAGCCGCTTCCAGCTCCGGCCGGAAGTAGAGGTTCACTTGCTAGTGCACAGACTACTGTCACGTCTGGCTCGAGCCTTGTCCTATGACAGCGGTCGCCCGCGACAGCTGTTCTTCCGGTTCCGACCGGAAGTGTAGGTTCACTGGTTAGTGCACAGGCTACTGTCACGTCCGGTTCGAGCCTTGCCTTACGTCGGCAGTCGTACGCGACAGCGGCACTTCCGGTTCACGGAAGTAGTGCCTCGTTGGAAGGTGGACAAATAATGATCCCATCCGGCTTGAGCTGCGCTATACGTAAGCAGTCGTCCGCGACAGCTTCTCTTCCGGCTCCGGCTGGAAATGTTAGTTCATCGGGGTGTGGGCAGCCCATGGCCCTTTCCGGTTTGAGCTTTGCCCTTTGCACGGCAGCCATTTCCGGCAGCTTCGCTTCCGGCCTTGGCAGGAGGGTAGGTCAAGCGGGTAGTGCACAGGTTACTGTCACTTCCGGTTCTGGCCTACGGCCTACCTTTGGGTTCCGAGCTTCAGCTCGTAGGTGGCTCAGCACCAGCTTTGGCATAGCGCTGCTGTTGCTGCCGCACTTCCGGCTCCTCCCGGATTTTCCGGTTCAGTTCCCGCTGCTTCCGTTTGGTCGCCGGTGAATTTCGAACAAGGCTTGCCCTATGGGCATACAGGCTTCTTGCCTCTGTTGGGACAGCAGCATCCACACACTCCGGTGGTGGCCGCGAGCTCCTCTCTCCCACTTTCCTTGGTTTTGATTCCTCTCATCCTCCTCTCAGTTAGGGAATGAGCACAATCGATTGCCAACAGGAAGGACTTCGGTCGGCAAAGAGGAAGCAGCTACTTCTGGTTTGAAGAATCGCCCTTAGTAGCTTTTCGCCTTTTTGCCTTTTCGCCGAGCCCCCCTCTTCGACAGGGGGTGGCCTCCGGCGTCGGTTTCGTTGCTGGTTCCTCAGGGTTCAGCTTCGGAGCTGGCATCGGAATGCCTTGCCGCTCCTGCGCAGGCTTCCTCCTTCGTGCCCTTAGCGGACCAGAGGAAGTTGCCTTGGCCAAGGTCGTCTCGTAGCTGCCTGTTGGCCTTTCCCCGTCCGCGTGCACCGTTTTTCGGTCACGCCGGAACTTCTTTTGCTTCTTACGAAGCCGTTGAGGAAGGATTCGGTTCTGCCGTTCTATGGGCAGAATCTCCTATTCTCTGAGGAAGGGGGCTGACAACTTTTGGAACTCAGTTCCATTTCCGAGACTCTCCTGCGGGCGCTTTCTCGCCGCGCTCTGGCAGATTCCTTGGCGCCCTTTCCCCTTAGTAAAGGGCAGGACGCGGAGGAAGTGTCTCACTCCTCTCCACACTTACAAGGGTGAACGAGGCACAGATGAGGCTGTCCTCTCTGCGCTATTTCCATGCGGTCTCGTGCGGAAGGGACTTGTTTCTTGCCCACTCCCGGTTTTCTGAGGAGTCGACAAGGAACATTCTCAGTTCGTCATCCTTGGTGGACGGTCTCTCTCCGGCAGCCTGGCCTCTCATGCCAGAAGCAGGGGATTGAGACCAACAGAGAACAGCGGTTCCCTTCTTTTGAGCTTCAATTTGAAAGCAGCAAAAGCAGGCCGCTCCTAAGCAGGCTATACCTAGCGGACTCAGCCTAAGCGGCCTACGTCCTCAGCTCAGGTGAGATTGTTTCTTTCACAGCCGTCATAGGACGCTGGGTTTTTGAAACAACAGCCGGCCTTAGGGCTTCGGGGTTTTAGCCTCGGCGGGAGCAACAGCCATTTCATCCGTTGGAGGTGGTGGTTGTTGTTTTCCTTGTGCTTGTGGCTTCGGGCTTCGACATTCTTTCTCTTTCCCAGCGTATGGGTGCTGAGAGGTCGATTTCCGTTTAAAGGGGGGTTTCTGCCTTTGGGCTTCCCCGTTTTCTCTTGCCACCAGCTTCTGGACTTGGTCCAGGTTTGTCTTTCGCCGAGTCTGACTTTGTCTTTCTCTAGCGATCAGACGCGTTCTGGTGTTTCGTCCAAACTTAAGGTTCACTTGAGTTGGCCTCGGAAGTAACATTCAGATTTTCCTGAGGGTGCATTGTCTGGGCAACGCATGTTTGAGAAGTCATTCTTGGCTTGTCACTTTTTCTCAGGTTTTTTTTTTTTTTTTTTTTTTTTTTTTTTTTTGGCTACTCCTCCCCTTTGTGGGCAGAGGTCTAGCTAATGTTCCAGTTTTCTCGGTGCTGGCCTCTAGGCCAGCATCTTTTTCGGCGGCCGAAACTTTGGTTTCTTACTGTGCCTGTGTACTTTGAGTACTTTGGCGCAATGGCCGGCCTACGGGCAGCAAGGCTCTCGGCCTTAGCCTGTGTTATAGTCTCCTGCCTGTCGTGTTGCGACTTTGGCAATTGGTTCTTGTGACTGCGGATTTCGTCTCTTCCTCTTCTCCATCATGCTTGCATGATGTGAGTTGGGACGATTTCTGCCGGGTTGGGCTTCCGGCCTGGTCACCCCTTCTTCACTTGCAACTATGACTATTACTGAGAACTCTGGTCTCGGGAGGCTGACGGCTGGTTCGCTTCACGGTTTTCCGTCTTTCTTACCAGCTTCGTCCTTTCTGTTTCGGGTTTTTTGATTCATTTTCAATTACCTACAAGCAGTCTGCTCTGAGATCACGCTGGCTTTCGTCATTTTGTTTCCGGTCTCCGGTCACATTAGGATTTGGCCACTGCGGGTCCGCATTTGCGGTGCTTAGGCACTACCTTAGGTCGCTTCGTCCCCTTTTTTACCCCTCTCTCTGCTTGCGCAGGGAGGGGCAAGGGACGACTGGTGACCGTCTCCCTTGAGTTTTGCTCATTGAGGTGGACCCTGGTACTTGATACTCAGGCGTCTCTCTCTTTCCGGTTTGGAGTTTGGTCACTCTTCCGGAGCTGACTGTTCTCTCAACGGCCTTTGGGCCTCACTCCATCCCAAAGTTTTCTTACTTTGGCATGTTTGCCTTATGGTCTCCGTGAGGGTCGGTCCTTTTCAGGGCTTAGCCGGCAACCTTACGCACGGATCTTTTCCAGGCCATTAGCATTTCCTTCCATTTAAGGGGGGGGGGGGGGGGCAGCTTGTCCTTCCCTCTACTTGGTCGGGTTTATCCAAGACTGGGGTCCTTTTCCGGACTGTTTTACGGTTCAGAAAATTGGAAGAAGTGCTGGGCACAGCTTACTGGCTCTCTGAGGTTGTCTTTCGCATTCTTGCCTGAGAGACATCTCGGCTGTCAATCAGGGTGGTTCTCGGTCCGATTCTGTCCTTTGGCAGTGGGCCAGTTCCTGGCAAGGGTTTAGAGTGAGTCAGTGGTTGCTTTCTCACGGGATCCTTTCCTGACTTTTGGCAGTGGGCCAGTTTCTCGGCAAGGGATTTTCTTGCCTTCCGCCTTGTCATAGCTTAGGCTATCTTTCCCTCGGCTCGGCCTGAGCTCTTTTCCAGGGCCTTGGCCTTTTTTGCCTATGGGGTTTGGATGATGTCCTGCGCACAGCTTCTGGCGCTAGGATTTTGTCTTATCAGGTTCTGCAGACATTGCTGCCCTCTGTCAGGATGGGTCTCGGCCTGTTCCTTCCTTGGCGGCAGCTGGCTTTTGTCTCTCCAGAACTTTAGAGTGAGTTTGAACTTTTTGATCTTACCCACCACCTTGTTGGAGTTATCTGCTAATATGTGACTCGGAGTAAGAATATGTAATTTAATCGAAAATTTTTAATTAAATTTTCATTTGATTAATATACTTACCCGAGTCACATAGGTAATTCCCTCCCACCTTCCCCGCTTTTAGTTTCTTTGTATTCTAGAAGTCGAATGAGGGTGTCTCGTATTGGGTACGAGATCTGTGGCGTGATGCACGCTACGGGAGGCAACCCAGGGTAGCAAGCTTGCTACTTTTTTGCTTGGGTTGCTTCCCTTATACTATAGACGGGATAGCGTTTTTTCAGTCTACCTAGCATCTCGACTGCGTCAATGCTAATATGTGACTCGGGTAAGTATATTAATCAAATGAAAATTTAATTAAAAATTTTCGATTAAAGAGCCATGAACTGGTAATGTGAAACTGCTCTTAGGCTAATGTCAGATGGAGCTCGCAAAACACGAAACAAAAGCCGAACAAAAGCAAAACATGGTGCTTTTGTGTGTTGTTTTGCTTTTGTTCGGCGTTTGTTTCGTGTTTTGCGAGCTCCGTCTGACATTAGCCTTAGACAACACGCACATCCAGTTAACAACAATAAATGCATGACTACCAAGCATCAAAAGGACTCACTGATTCACGCACAAATTCCGCGTGTGCTCAATAATTATTGATAACATTTAACACATAGGCTACAAGTTCGTGACACTGACAGTCGAAGTGGTCTGTCAAATGCTAACTTGAATCATTTGTTTCCACAGCATTATCGATAGCATCCTTGCCATCTTTTCGCAGCTGAAACGTGCCTCTTGCTCTGCGCACTAATTCTTCTTTTTTTCCACTGACAAGTTGGCCATGTTTCCGAAGAAAATCTTTCAATTCTTTCACGTTCATGCGCTCGACTGCCGCCTCTATCTTAACCGGAACTTACCGAACCAAAGGGACGAAACTCGTGCACACCTCCGGCCTCGCTAGTGAGAAAGAGCTATATATACGACTTGTGTGTGTGTGTGTGTGTGTCCGCGATGCACGCCCAAGGTTCTCGATGGATCTGTTTCAAATTTGGTGGCCATATTCAGCTACACCCCGGACACAACCTGCTCGATGAGATATTTCAACACGTGCTCTCAGCGCGCAGCGCTGAACCGATTTTGGTTTTTCTCTGGATCCATTCCCAGTAACTCTTCCTTATCTTCTCCAGTGTTTTCAGCGTTTATCTCCCTTCCTTCGTGTGGCGTCAATCCATATTCCCGTTTCTATTTTTAGAAGGTCACTGTCGACAACGCTCAATCCATAATTATTCCCGTTATACTATTTTTACTCTTCTCCAGTGTTTTGCGCGTTTATCTCCCTTCCTTCGTGCGGTGCGCCGGCAAAGCCAGGTCCCGGCTGCGTATTCGGCTCGACTTCTTCCCGGCGAAGCCGTACCCGGCGAAGCGGGTATTCATCTAGTGGTACATATACCTTGTAGGAAAACTACCAGTACACTCTACATTTGAAATGTGTTAAATGGAGACACCCGTCTCCTTTTTTCTGTTGCACAGAGATCGTGCCGAACTTGCGATGAACCTTGGAGATTTCACCAAGAAGATGACTGAAGACTATGAAAATCTGGACAAGATTTCCATTCAGGCTGACATGTGGCGCAGCAAATACCTTGCCAGCAGGTCTGAAATTTATGCATATATTATTTGATACAGTGGAACCCCTCTTTTGAGACCAACAACAATCTGAGAAAACAAGGTCTTAAAAAGGAGGGAGTCTTAAAATGGGGGTAATTTTACAGAGGTTATGAACAAAAAGTCTGAGAAAACAAGGTCTTAAAAAGGCGGTAGTCTTAAATTGGGGGGTAATTTTACAGAGGTTATGAACAAAAAGTCTGAGAAAACAAGGTCTTAAAAAGGCGGTAGTCTTAAATTGGGGGGTCTTAGAAGGGAGGTTCCACTGTAGTCTTAACCTGGGCTGTCTGAAGAAGAAATAAAATAGGCTTACGGAAATTAAAACTGGAATGCAGTATGTGTTTTTTCTTCGTATATGGCTATATTCTTGAGAGTTTTGCAATGAGAGTATGCACATGGGTACATGTAAACAAGCACATGCATATATATAAACACAGGCACAAGGAATTGTTTTCTTCCATTTTCAAAAAGAAGAAAAAAACTCTCTAAGTCTTGGGGAATTCTAGATAATTAGCCATGGTGCTTTGAAACACATTCCAGTTTATTAATCATGAATAGTAGGGTTTCACTGTATGTACCCTAATTTAAAGTGGGATTCAAAGCAGGCGACAAAAGCATTGTAGAATGAGATCTTATGGGTTTCTAGATACTGTTAAACCTGTCTGTAAAAACCACCCTAGGGTTTGACCCAAAAGTGGTCATTATAGACATGTGATCGCTATGGAAATTTGAATTATAAGAAGAAAAACTCTTCTGGGATCTTTGGGAGTAATTGTAGTGGGCAGGTGGTTGCTTTTGAGAGGTGGTCGGCAAGGGCGGGTTTGACTGTACCTCTATAATCTAACCTTTATGGTCTGACTGTTTCAGAGTGATGGTAGAGGAGCTGGCTGCAGCACGAGCATTCTACAGCAGTCAGTTCCAGGACTCCCAGCAATGTGTGCAGGAATTACTCAATGAGCGATACGAACTGCGGGCCAACCTCCTACAGTCGTACAAGTAAATAATTTCTCATCTGATAATGTTACTTGCCATTTCACAAACAACATTACTGTCGTTTTTTGTTTTGCATGATTTGAAGGCTTTTGGGATTTTTGGAAAATGCGATTTTCATCTGACTGTTGATTCTCACCATTTTACAAACAACTTATCTGTCGAATGTTTGCCTTTGAAGGTTTCTTCAGGGCCAACGTAGAAATTTGGATTCTCATCTAATTGTTGATAGTCATACATTTAGAAGCGTTGTGACATGTATGGGTTTTAATTGATTGTCGTTTTTGTTATGCAGCCTTGTTTCTCAGATCTTGTTTGTCGTTGTGGTGTGCTTTTCTTTCTTGGTTAGAGTTTTTAAAGATAAAAAATGGGAAGGGGGGGGGGGGGGGGGGTGAATCAATCTGTGTGTGAATGTGTTTGTGTCTGTTTATCTGTGTGTTTCTGTGAGGGAGGGGGGGGGGATCAGTGTGTGAATGTGTTTGTGTCTGTTTATCTGTGTGTTTCTGTGAGGGGGTGGGGGGGGGGATCAGTGTGTGAATGTGTTTGTGTCTGTTTATCTGTTCCATCTGTGTGTTTCTGTGAGGGGGGGGGGGGGATCAGTGTGTGAATGTGTTTGTGTCTGTTTATCTGTTCCATCTGTGTGTTTCTGTGAGGGGGGGGGGGGATCAGTGTGTGAATGTGTTTGTGTCTGTTTATCTGTTCCATCTGTGTGTTTCTGTGAGGGGGGGGGGATCAGTGTGTGAATGTGTTTGTGTCTGTTTATCTGTTCCATCTGTGTGTTTCTGTGAGGGGGGGGGGGGGCATCAGTGTGTGAATGTGTTTGTGTCTGTTTATCTGTTCCATCTGTGTGTTTCTGTGAGGGGGGGGGGGGGGTGGGGGGATCTGTGTGTGAATGTGTTTGTGTCTGTTTATCTGTTCCATCTGTGTGTTTTTGTGAGGGGGGGGGGGGGGATCAGTGTGTGAATGTGTTTGTGTCTGTTTATCTGTTCCATCTGTGTGTTTCTGTGAGGGAGGGGGGGGATCTGTGTGTGAATGTGTTTGTGTCTGTTTATCTGTTCCATCTGTGTGTGAATTTGAGGGGGGGGGGGATCTGTGTGTGAATGTGTTTGTTTATCTGTGTGAATGTGTTTGTGTCTGTTTATCTGTTCCGTGTGTTTCTGTGAAGGGGGGGAGGGGGGGGGGGCATCTGTGTGTGTTTGTGTCTGTTTATCTGTTCCATCTGTGTGTTTCTGTGGGGGGGGGGGGGAGGGGGGGGGGAATCTGTGTGTGTTTCCGTCTGTTTCTCTGTTCCTTCTGTGTGTGAATGTGAGGGGGGGGGGGGGGTCTGTGTGTGAATGTGTTTGTGTCTGTTTATCTGTTCCATCTGTGTGTTTCTGTGTGACTGTGAGAGGTGCCATATCGATGGGGGGAGAGAGAGAGTGGGGAGGGTTATATTGTCTGGGGCGGGGATATAGCTCAGTTGGTAGCGCGCTGGATTTGTATTCAGTTGGCCGCTGTCAGCGTGAGTTCGATCCCAGGTTCGGCGAAAATTTATTTCAGAGTCAAATTTGTGTGCAGACTCTCTTCGGTGTCCGAACTCTCCCCCCGTGTACACTACATTGGGTGTGCATGTTAAAGATCCCAGGATGGACAAAAGGGTCTTTCCTGGCAAAATTGCTTAGGCACAGTTAATAATTGTCTACCTATACCCGTGTGACTTGGAATAATAGGCCGTGAAAGGTAAATATGCGCCAAAATGGCTGCAATTACTGGCCGTATAAAATTTCATCTCACACGGCATCACTGCAGAGCGCCTAGAA
>NC_090257.1:11060325-11091307 GCF_037325665.1 Littorina saxatilis | reverse complement strand
CTCTTTTTCTCTCTCTCTCTCACTCTTTCTCTCTCTCTCTCTCTCTCTTAGCGTTGACATGTATAAAAAATATTAAAAAAAACGTGTCAGTTTACAATTGTCCTTTTTTATTGTCTCTATCTTTATGTCTTAGTTTTAACCCTTACACTGGTGCAATTCTGTTACACATGTTACATAGCCACTGGTGAATTAACAGAGAGAAAAATAAAGAAAAACAGTCATATAGGTTTTCGCATCCATGGGAGGTAATCGGAACCGACCAAACAGACTGAGCCAGTAGCGCGACATATGTCATGACAACCAGGTGACAGTATACGTAAAGTAGCGCGCCATATGTCGCGACCACCAGCCTAAGGGTTAACAGGGACAGATTGTAAGACTAGGCGTCAGCCTAAAATCTCCATCTTTTGAGTAATAAAGTTTGTTCGTTCTCTCTCTCTCTCTCTCTCTCTCTCTCTCTCTCTCTCTCTCTCTCTCTCTCTCTCTGAAAATGCGCACTACGTTGTTTTTCATTGACTGTTCTAAACATTTATAATTATGACTGCACCAAAAATGACCTCTCTCTCTCTCTCTCTCTCTCTCTCTCTCTCTCTCTCTCTCTCTCTCTCTCTCTCTCTCTCTATCTCTCTCTCTCTCTCTCTCTCTCTCTCTCTCTCTCTCTCTCTCTCTCTCTCTCTCTCTCTCCAGGGCCGGACTAGGCTAAGAGGAGGGGGGGTTTGCCAGTGGTGGTCCAGGGGGATGTTCCCCCTGGCGGGGTCAAGGGGCAGAGCCCCTAGTGGGGGTCAGGGGGCGAAGCCCCCTGAAGCTGATGGGTAGGTCGTATTCTGAGATAGGAAAATGGTCGCTCCTTGAATGAAACGGCATAAAATAAACAATAATAAAAAATGTTTTAAATAAGTGAGGTACATGTTTAGGCTAGGGGGGGTAGGGGGGTTGCGCAATCCCCATAACCCCCCCGGTAGTCCGGCCCTGCTCTCTCTCTCTGTATTTAAATCTCTCCCTTGTCTCTTACTTATGGTAAAATCTATTTCAGTCAAAGTTTACAGTTTCTTAATGAGATTGTTTCGTTTCTGTCATGTGTACAACTACAATACTGGCCTACCACAGTAATGACTTGGACACTGTAGGCTACAACATTTGGTACCGTCTTAGTTTTGCACCACTATAAGAAAGGCTGACCTAAAAGTTGATATATCTTTTGGTTGTATACTTTGAGAAACACAGCAGGAGAACATCAATATTTTCATCTTTTTTTGTGCCAGTAAATAACCAAAATGAGGTGAGTTGCATGTTAAAGTGTCCACAATACCGTACATGTCAACATATCTGTTCACCATGTATATCTACTCAGCTGCATCCCTTTTACAGATACAGGACTAGTTCACTTTGGGATGGAAGCACCTTTTTTGTCTTTTCTTTTTTAGGAGACGGTTTATTTTTTTCTTAGAAGTTTATTTTGTTGGTTTGTTGTATTAGTCAGATCAGAGAGGACAGTACTGATTTTGATCAAATCTGGTGTGTGTGTTTGACAGCAACTATCGAAACAGACGACCCCTCCAAGCTTCAAGCACAGCATGCCATCTCCTATCATGGCCTCTTCCACGTCGTATCAAAGGTTTCACCCCATGGCTCGTCACGACAACATCACTGTCAACTGCTGTCTTAAATGCAATGGAGAGATTATAGTTGCCTGAGTGAAATCATCGAAGTCTTAAAATGAAGGAAGTAATGGCAGGTGTTTAGCTTTATCGCAGGTTGTCAGCAAAGGACGCTGGCTAGAAGATTATGTATCTGAAAGCCAAAAATGTGACAGCTAGATAAGTCTTATGTTTCTGTTTGTGTTTTTTATTTGTTTTATTTGTGTGGCACAGTTTTCTTCTTTTTTCTTTTTCTGTTTTTCCCAATTTGTACTTCTGGGTGAAATGTGGCAAACAAAATTGACAGAGCATTGGTAAAGCAGCACATTTGTTTGATAGTCCTTTCTTATTTTTATTTTTTATTTTTTTATGCTGTTTCTTTTTGTACCTGTAATATTGGTAATGATACTTTCTCAGCATGGTTTAGCTTGCATTTTACCTGCACACAGAAGAAAGGAAAAAAACAGTTTACATTGAGACTCAGTTTTCAGTTATTATAATAGACTTGATTGCCTCCCTTCCCTCATTCAAAGTTTCATGTTGTAATAATCCTTCAGCAGCCGAAATATGAGGTGTGGATGAAAGAAGTTTGTTTTCCCTTACTCACTTCAAGCATTCTTCTTTAGTGCTGCCATTTCTGACCTTTCTCTATCTCTGCTCTGTCTTTTTTTATTTTCTTGATACTTTCTTTACTTCTCCGCTCCATGTTTATTTCTATTCTTGCTGCATTAGTGAAGTGCCTTTCTTTGCTTTTGTTTGTTTCTCTCTTCGTCTGTAATGTTAGTGATTTTAGTGATAGACAAACACATGTAGTACATATATATTTGTTTCCACTTTCACCAGCAGATCGGCAAGAAGAGATTGTGAGGTTTAACATTGACAAAAAACTTGCTTTGATGTTTTAGTAATGTTCTAACATTTTGTAAATCTGCAGACACTTAATTTTCAAAGCCTGCATCAAAATGTCTGCAAATTTGTGTTTTTAATCTATTTTCACAAAAGAATTCTTGTGCCTGTTTGCAAAACATCATTCTTGTGGTAATGGAAAAATGATATGATCTGAAGTGCATTTGGAAAGAATATCATGCTTTCCTTGATATTAGCTTAAAAATCTTGACATGTCACTTTCATGCAACGTTTTGTATACTTGTTGATATTTTTCTTCTGCTTCTAGAAAAAATTTAATAATGCGTGCAATGGTTGTGGGAGTTGTAAATATTTCTAATTGATTTATTGATTACGTATCACTCAGTTTGATCTTCTGTGCACCATGCTATCTCAGGGTGATTTACGCTACAAATACAGAGGGGATAATTATGCTATGATTGACAGAGATACACTCAGACATTGGAGCCAAACCCCCCGCGTGTTAGGGGGAGTCCCATATTGGTTGGGACGAGAAAGAATTTACCCGATGCTAACCAGCATGTCGTAAGAGGCGACTAACAGGTTCTGTTTCTCCTTTTACCCTTGTTAAGTGTTTCTTGTATAGAATATAGTCAATGTTTGTAAAGATTTTAGTCAAGCAGTATGTAAGAAATGTCACGTCCTTTGTACTGGAAACTTGCATTCTCCCAGTAAGGTCATATATTGTACTACGTTGCAAGCCCCTGGAGCAATTTTTTGATTAGTGCTTTTGTGAACAAGAAACAATTAACAAGTGGCTCTATCCCATCTCCCCCCTTTCCCCTATCCCATCTCCCCCCTTCCCCCGTCGCGATATAACTTGGTTGAAAACGACGTTAAACACCAAATAAAGAAAGAAATTGGAGCCAAGATCAAGTTGTTCTAATTATTTCTTCTGTAAGTAAAAGGAAATGTGAATTTTGCTGTCATAGAATCTCATTTCTGATGTAAACAGCAGTTTATAGTGAACTTCATGTATGCATGAAATTCGTCTGTCTGAAATCAGTTTTGCATTGTGTTTAATTACGTCAAGGTTGTTGCAAACCTTGTGTGGGGAAAATGACTGGTAAGTTATTTCCATGGACACCAAACTATACCGTGATTTCAGACTTTGGCAAAGTGTTCAAACATACGCAAAGAGACTGATGCAAATGATGATGCAAATAATGTATAATTGCACTGTATGGGCCCTGAAGAGGGATTTGCAGTGAACTATCCACAGGGGCGGATCACATAATTTTGAAAGGGGGGGGGGGGGGGTTTCTACATTTCTTTTAGGGACAAATCGACGATGCGAAGCATTTATAGTTGAGGGCGCGAAGCGTTCGAACCTCCTAGGGGGGGGTCAGGAGGCATGCACCCCCCCCCCCCCCCCCGGCAAATGTTGATACAAACAAGGAAAATGGTGCAATCTGAGGCAAGAAACTTCCCCCAATAGTAATACACCTTCCAAAAAGTAGATTTAAGGAGACAAATTTGGAACACAACAAGGACAATTGACCGGTCTGGTGGAACCTGACTCAGCAAATTACCCAACTACTTTCCAAAACCGTCAGTTAGAAGACAAAGGCTGGCTCCTAGGGGGGTCCGGGGGCATGCCTATAAGCCTCAATGTTTCTTGTCTGTCGTTGAAGCAAGGGGTGTATCCTAAAGCCATCAGTTTTTCTTTTTTTTTTCTCACTTTTTTTTTTTCTCACTTTTTTTTTCCACCCCTGATCCACAGAGGCCTGTAAGTTTCAATGTTTCTTGTCTGTCATTGAAGCAAGGCGTGTATCTTAAATGAACTGAGAATGTTTACTTTGTGAAAGTGCCTCCGATTGTTTTTTTCTCCCACTTGCAGACTGAAGTATTAATTGTCACCAAAGAAATGTACACATTAACTGGTCAAGTTTCTCTAAGGAAATCTGTTGCAAAAAGTGTTCCAGGCTCTTTATACAGCCACTATGTGTGCTATTGTCATATTTTTGTTGATACTGTATTATCATCAGAACATGTTTCATTTTCATTTTTCATTTTCATTATTTTATTGTCCCATCGCTGGGAAATTCGGGTCGCTTCCTCCCAGTGGAAAGCTAGCAGCAACGGAGTCGCGCTACCCAGGTGTCTGCGTGTTTAGGTGTATTCAGCCACCTGCACTTATGGCAGAATGACCAAGGTCTTTTACGTGCCATTGTGATGACACGGGGGTGGGACATGGCTTCCGTCTCTGGGTCTGCACATAAAGTTGACCCGTGTCCGTCCCGGCCCGAATTCGAACCTGCGACCTTTCGATCACAAGTCCAGTGCTCTACCAACTGAGCTACCGGGCCCCCTTTCGTTTAAGTTTAGTCATAAAGACTTCCATTGAAGTTCAAGTATTTCTTTTTTCATTAGTTTTGTTTGTGTTCATTTGTTTTAATGAACGCTCAGGGCAGGGATGTAGCTCAGTCGGTAGCGCGCTGGATTTGTATCCAGTTGGCCGCTGTCAGCGTGAGTTCGTCCCCACGTTCGGCGAGAGATTTAGTTCTGAGTCAACTTTGTGTGCAGACTCTCCTCGGTGTCCGAACACCCCCCGTGTGTACACGCAAGCACAAGACCAAGTGCGCACGAAAAAGATCCTGTGATCCATGTCAGAGTTCGGTGGGTTATAGAAACACGAAAATACCCAGCATGCTTCCTCCGAAAACGGCGTATGGCTGCCTAAATGGCGGGGTAAAAAACGGTCATACACGTAAAATTCCACTCGTGCTAAAAACACAAGTGTACGTGGGAGTTTTAGTCCACGAACGCAGAAAAAGAAGAAGAAGAATGAACGCTCAGTATAACTGGTCTATTGGTGCATAACCATGCTGAAACAGTGTGAAAGTGATTGATATTCTTTTAGCATTTGTCTCAATTTCCCAGGGAAAATTCTTGAGCACCATGCCTGTGATAGTATGGTTAGCAAGAAGTAAGACACAGTGAGATGTACAGTTGATCTGCAAAAAATAATGTTGTGTCGCTCGGGTTGTAAGTGGCAGTCAGGTGCTATAGAGATTATAAAAATTGTTTGTTCTGGTTCAGTTTTGGAGTTGTTTTTGTTTGTGTACAGTCTTTGTTTTTTTTATGCTGTTGTTTTGTGTGGATATTGTTTTCAAACTCTGTGAGCCATGTTGTCTTTCAAACAGATGGGTGTATTGGGCTAAGGGTTAGGATATTGGCCTTGAAATTTGAAGGTTCTGGTTCGAATCCAGGCTGCTAATTATCCCACTTCTTGTGTATACATAACGTCATAAGCACAGAACGTGAATAAAATATACATTGTTTTAATCCATGTCAGAGTTCAGTGTATTATTAAAACTTAAAAATACCCAGTATGCATCTCATCCCCCCCCCCCCCCCACCCCCCCCCCACCCACACACACACACCCCATGCCGGCACCCTCCTCTAAATCGCCATACACGTAAAAGCCTTTGGAGATGTAGCCCATGAACACGAAGGAGAAGATTAAGAAGTCTTTCAAACAGATGCCATATTTGTGTGTTATAGAACACGAGCCAATGGGGTCCTGATTTGGCCTATATGGTCCGCTGGACCCAAAAAGCAACAACTAACTAACTAACTAACACGAGCAGACACTGTTTTAACAGGAGAAACGTTCATGTCCATGTAAGCCTGAGAAATTAAACTGATTTAATTTGGCTGGGCACACTCTAGTCATAGCCATTAGTGGCTCTTCATTTCTCGAGGAGAACTGAAGGCATTCTGAATGTTCATGAGAGAATTGTAATTTTCCACCATTCTCTGGGGTTTTATTTTTTTATTTTTTTGTGTATTTGAATTAAGTTTGCAGTGGGTTTTTTTATATAGAAAATTAGTCCTGTACATTCTTGATTTTAGTCACTAATCGGGATAACTAAAATGGCACAAAAGCTGCATGTTCTCTGTGACAGTTTGCTTCATGGTTTGTTTGTTTCTTTCTTTTTTGTTACATTTAGTCAAATTTTGACTAAATGTTTTAACATAGAGAGGGAATCGAGACGAGGGTCGGATGTGGTGTATGTGTGTGTGTCTGTGCGTGAGTGTGTAGAGCGATTCAGACCAAACTACTGGACCGATCTTTATGAAATTTTACATGAGAGTTCCTGGGAATGATATCCCTGGACGTTTTTTTCTTTTTTTCGATAAATACCTTTGATGACGTCATATCCGGCTTTTTGTAAAAGTTGAGGCGGCACTGTCACACCCTCATTTTTCAATCAAATTGATTGAAATTTTGGCCAAGCAATCTTCGACAAAGCCCGGACTTTGGTATTGCATTTCAGCTTGGTGGCTTAAAAATTAATTAATGACTTTGGTCATTAAAAATCTGAAAATTGTAAAAAAATAAAAAAAAAATTATAAAACGATCCAAATTTACGTTCATCTTATTCTTCATCATTTTCTGATTCCAAAAACATATAAATATGTTATATTTGGATTAAAAACAAGCTCTGAAAATTAAAAATATAAAAATTATGATCAAAATTAAATTTCCGAAATCGATTTAAAAACACTTTCATCTTATTCCTTGTCGGTTCCTGATTCCAAAAACATATAGATATGATATGTTTGGATTAAAAACACGCTCAGAAAGTTAAAACGAAGAGAGATACAGAAAAGCGTGCTATCCTTCTCAGCGCAACTACTACCCCACTCTTCTTGTCAATTTCACTTCCTTTGCCACGAGCGGTGGACTGACGATGTTACGAGTATACGGTCTTGCTGAAAAATTACATTGCGTTCAGTTTCATTCTGTGAGTTCGACAGCTTGACTAAATGTTGTATTTTCGCTTTACGCGACTTGTTTATTCTATAGTCGTATCGATCGATGTTATTAAAAATGAGTGGTTTAGTACAAACAGAGGGTTTTAGCTTTTAGCCTCCAAGGAATAGTGGTTATAGCTTGTCATTGTAGTATGTGACTCAGGATGTAAATCAAGTGGCAAACCCAGACTTTTGGGCTGCAGCAAGAATGAGGTTGTTTTGGGATTGATATATAGGTTTAGATTCAGTGGTCTTGTTTGATTAGTTGATTATAGTAAATTGTAATGTACTGGTCAATGCTATTTGAATTGTTCTTTTGCAATGTAAAAAACCAACAACAATTTTGTATGCATATCCCAGAGAATCTGAGTGTTCAGGATGGATTAATTAGAAAGTATATTATTATGGAGAGTCAAAAATGTCATTGTTAAGCTCATTTATGTATTACATGTATTGTAAGGGTGACATATTTGCATGCATACATGTATAAACTGAAATATATCGGGCCTTGATGAATGGCAAGTCTTTCATTTGCAAATGGTGTATATGTATATGTATTTTGATGTAAATTTATATAAGTATTCTCTAAGTATCTATTTTAAATATCTTAACAACCAAGATGTTTTGTCTTTAAAATACATTATTTGGTGATGGAAATATTGCAGTTATCTTTTGCTGTAACAATTCTGGCTGTAAATAAAAAAAAATAAAAAAATTCTCTGCTCTTTTAGACCGTATTGACATTATTGAACCCATTATATGGACACTATCTAAAACACTTACTGTATGATACTCATACTCATAAAAAGTTATGATATCTGATATTTGGTAGGGAATTTTGCACTTCTTGTAACAGCCTGAAAATTGGTTGGACGTTTTTTTCTTTGTCCTTTTGTTTGTTTGTTTTGTTTGTTTTGGGGTGGTTTTCTTTTCTTAAATGACTTGTATTGTGAAAGAACATTGTCAAACCTCAAACCTGAATGGAAGTTTGTGCAACAGTAATCTCAGTTATCACATTGTATTAACCCTTAGGCTGGTTGTCGCGACATATGTCGCGCTACTTTACGTATATTGTCACCTGGTTGTCACAACATATGTCGCGCTACTGGCTTAGTCTGTTTGGTCGGTTCCGATTCCGGTTACAGAATTGCACCAGTGTAAGGGTTAAAATATCCAAGTGTAACCATTCAGTTGATCTCAGAACAATTTTTCTCCAAAAAATCAAAATCAAAAGTTTGCATTTTGTCTTCTTGTTTTTCAATTTCTGGACCTGTCTCTCATTCTTATGACATTTTGTGCAAAAAGACCTGAAGACTCGATCACTCTTTTTTGGCTCACGAAGTGTAGCCTATGCGATCGTAACTTTGTCTGTCTGTGCGTTTGTGCGTTTGTGCGTGTGTGTGTGCGTGTGTGTGTGTGTTTGTGCGTGTGTATGTCTGTGGTAGAAACTTTAACATTTCCGAGTCTATGTGTGAGTGGTTATCCAAGACTATGGATAAAGCTCGCATAAGATTACGTCACGGTCAAAAGTGTTTGACGTCAATTAATGCATCATGACGGCATGCCTCCCTGTAGTCTTTCTCTCTCGCGTGGTGTGTGTGGTCTCGGTCATTGTTATTTTGAGCGGGCCGAGACTATTTGGCAGTCGTGTCCCTGTAAGTAGGCTACATGCAGACAGACAGATCTAGATCTAGTGTCTCTCTTTCTTGCACAGTGTCACCTAAGCTTACTGTGTGTGTGGGTGTGTATGTGTGACGGAGTGATTGAGTTTGTGTTACTGTTTGTCTATTTCTTACGTGAGCCTTGAAGGCTTCGCCTCTTGTTTCTCAGATGTTTGGTGATCTTTAAAAGAAGAGGACCTACCCACTTTTAATACTCTGCTTTCGCAACTTTTTTATTTATGACATGAGTAGTCACGGGACACCACTTGAAGACTCACTCTTTTTTTTTCTCAGATGTTTGGTGATCTTTAAAAGGAAGAGGGGTATACTGTACCCCCCGATTTACCCGATGCTCCCCAGCATGTCGTAAGAGGCGACTAACGGATTCTGTTTCTCCTTTTACCCTTGTTAAGTGTTTCTTGTATAGAATATAGTCAATGTTTTTAAAGATTTTAGTCAAGCAGTATACCGGCATGGTTGGCCTAGTGGTAAGGCGTCCGCCCCGTGATCGGGAGGTCGTGGGTTCGAACCCCGGCCGGGTCATACCTAAGACTTTAAAATTGGCAATCTAGTGGCTGCTCCGCCTGGCGTCTGGCATTATGGGGTTAGTGCTAGGACTGGTTGGTCCGGTGTCAGAATAATGTGACTGGGTGAGACATGAAGCCTGTGCTGCGACTTCTGTCTTGTGTGTGGCGCACGTTATATGTCAAAGCAGCACCACCCTGATATGGCCCTTCGTGGTCGGCTGGGAGTTAAGCAAACAAACAAACAAACAAACAAAAAAGTCAAGCAGTATGTAAGAAATTTTAAGTCCTTTGTACTGGAAACTTGCATTCTCCCAGTAAGGTAATATATTGTACTATGTTGCAAGCCCCTGGAGCAAATGTTTGATTAGTGCTTTTGTGAACAAGAAACAATTGACTAGTGGCTCTATCCCCTCTCCCCCCTTTCCCCGTCGCGATATAACCTTCGTGGTTGAAAACGACGTTAAACACCAAATAAAAAAAGATGTGCTTAGACTCCAACGTTCACTCATGTTTTTAGCACGAGTGGATTTTTACGTGTATGACCGTTTTTACCCCACCATTCAGGCAGGCATACGCCGATTTCGCGGGAGGCATGCTGCGTATTTTCGTGTTTCTATAACCCACCGAACTCTGACATGGGTTACAGGATCTTTTCCGTGCGCACTTGGTCTTGTGCTTGCGTGTACACACGAAGGGGGTTAAGTCACTAGCAAGTCTGCACATACGTTGACCTGGGAGATCGGAAAAATCTCCACTCTTAACCCACCAGGCAGCGACCGGGATTCGAACTCCCGATTAGGAGGCCGACGTCTTACCACCACGCCACTGCGCCCGTCCAAAGGGACTTTTCAAAAGTTCCCTTTTGCCGAAAGATGAATATGTTTCCTATTTCGAATATGGTACCGGATTGATTGTTCTTTGGTCTGACCGTAGAAGGAATTTTCCTTTTTTTCTGTCATTAAATGAATACACATGTACCACATAACAAAAATAGAGTGAAAAGAATGACAAGATGTTAAATTAGTGTTAGGGCCGGGGAGCTGGTGGTCAACATCAAGAATTGCTGAAAAGCAAAGATAGTGTAACAATTATGTGTGTTCATTTTGCAGATTGACAGTTAAGTGTCAGTTGCAAAATAAATTCATTACAAAAATTCACCCCACACTGTTGATTTTTGGTATGTGTCTAATTGGAGGGATTGTTTAATCCTCAAGAAAAGCCTAGATAGATCTGAGATCGGGAGTCAAATTGTCTGCGTGGGAAGAACTTCAGTGCCTTTAGGTTTAAGGGTTTTTGGTTTGAAACTGAATGTTGTTTGCTCATGGAGTTTTACTGGAAATCATATGCAAAGAGAGATGGATTTTTCGGTAAAAAGGCTTAGGAAATTAAAATAAAACATGTGCATGCATTGTTTCAAATGTTTTCATATCTTTGCATGTGTGAGTTCGTGTTATTTCATGCCTTTGTGTATGATTGTGTGTTAGTGCAAACAATGAAAAAATAAGGAAAAAGAAAAAAAAGGAATTTCAGAAATGTTTGTGTCAAGTCATGTTTTTGAAATGACCTTATAAACAGGATCACTTAACAATTACATTTATATCTGCTGGATATCTTTGCCACAACCAAAACGTTGCTATTAAGAAACTGATTGATGGGGAAGTTAAAATAAGTACATTAATTTAATAAAGTGTGCTTTATGCATAAACCAGGAATTTCCCATGTGTGGGTGTTTTCATTTCCTCAACGAAAATCGTACAGCTTTGTGTGTGTGTGTGTGTGTGTGTGTGTGTGTGTGTGTGTGTGTTACTGTTAGTGTGTGGGTGTGTCAATGTGTGTGTGTGTGTGTCAATGTGAGTGTTAAAGGCATAGTAAGCCTCCCGTAAACCATCACAGATACGGTCAGGCTTTTACACACAGTACAAACACCCTTTCATTTAAACACTCACCGATTAAAAAAATTCCTAGGTGGCCTCCGTAAAGAGCGAACAATTTTCAAAGAATTTATTTTTGCGTGGTTTATCTTATCCCTGAGCCATTGTGAACCCGTGTGATCCAGTTTCCCTTTTTCACAATGTAGTCGTCAGTTAGTCATTTGAATGTGAGCTTATTTACAATAGCACGTTTTTATGCACGAAACAAACGGCTGTGGTTCACAAGAACTCTAGCGATGGCTTTTGACTGTTGAGAGGAACGGCGATATGCACTGATAAACCGTCGTCTGCTACGACCCTTGCGTGACCCTGCTTCCGGGCTTTTCTTTTTTCAAACTTTCACAACTTCGAATTGTACTGATCTTGTCTTGATGAAAAAAGAATTCTTTTATGATTAAAGAATGTTGATGAAAAAAGAATTCTTTTATGATTAAAGAATGTTTGTGTAACAAGCTGTCAATTTATTATTTACATTTTAAAAGTTAGGTCTAGCGCAAAAACGCACCACGGTCCAAAAACATGTTGATAATCATCGATTCACGGCTATCGCCAGTTTACATCGATAGAATGAGACCCGAAGGGAAGTAACTCATGTTTGACCTGAGTTCAGGATGGGTCCAAAAAGTGTTCGACTTCGAGACAATCTGCAAAATTAATTCTTTAAAAATTGCTCGCTCTTTACGTAGGGCACCTAGGATGTTCCCGTTTGGTGAGCGTTCAAATGGAAGGGTGTTTGTACTGTGTGTTAAAGCCTGACAGTATCTTTCAGAATTTTCAGAATATTTTCGTCACGTCGTCAATTGCTGACTTTTAGTGACTAGCGCTCTTTAAGAGGACAAAGACGGAGAAAAAATCAAAAGTAACTGAGGCTAGAAAAGACTTAAGCATAAAGGAAGTAGTCAAACGAAACAAAACGATCAAGGTGTGATGGTTTACGGGAGGCTTACTGTCCGGGCGTGAATTCCGGTATTCATAACAGCCGTCCAGCACCAAAACGAGGCGCCATTGTTGTTGAGGACTAAGTCCACGAAAATAAATTCTTTGAAAATTTCTCACGCTCGACAGAAAGCAGCCAGGATGTTCCCGTTCGGTGAGCGTTCAAATGGAAGTATGCTTGTACTATATGTAGACGCTCGGGGAGCTCTGTGATGGTTTACGGGAGGCTTACTGTGCCTTTAATGTGTGTATGTATGAATGTGTCTGTCTCTCTGTGCGTATATAATACATGTGTGTAACAGAGTCCTAAATGCACACACGCACACGCACGCGCAAAACAGAGCTAGATCCAGTGGAGTTTCCTGGGTTCTGGAAGCCCCCACCATCTCCAAAACTTTCATTCAGTCAAGTAGGGGAGAGTTACTGATTGCGTACCTGTTATCCATATCGTACCACCCCCATTCCCGCGAAATGACGAATGCCTGAAGCCCCTGCTGAAGTGTGGGGAGAACCCCGTAGGAAAGAAGCATTCTTCCGGTGTCAACATGGCAGCTAGCGAGAAAACCACCAGCAAGAACGAAAAATTCACTTTTTTCGCATTTTGATGTTATTTTCGTAGTGACAAATTTGTGTGACTATGCAAAGACTACACCACTGAGCAAATTAACTTGACTATACATTAATACCTTGTTGAGTGTAGGCTGCATTTGGATCAAAACATTGGCCTTTGCTTTACATGTAGAATGCTAGATCTACTTATTGTCCAGCCTACCGAAGTCACGCATATCGTACCAGCCAGAGTCTTGATATAGTACCGGTGGTACGATAACAATGACTTCTGGTACGATATGCAGGATGACACAACCTCTATTAATTGCCAAATGATCCATTTAGGAGTACTTATTAAGAAGTCTGAAGCCTGAAGTTGTTTCAGAAAAATGCTTTCCCCCTCGAACTGGACATCAGAGGACATGAAAAAATGTCTGGCAGCCATTGCAAACGGAATGGGCTTCAGCGCTGCTTCAAGAGTTATTGATATTGTACCACAAGGTCACTAATATCGTACCCCTAGTACGTTATAAGTGACTGACAGGTACGCATTACAGAACTGGTCTTGTAATTCGTACCATTTGGATGATTTTTTTAAATCCGTACTGAAACCAAGTTTGCGTTTTTTTCATTGAAAACAATATACGGAACGTTGAAGGCACAGGAGATGAGTGTTTATGGACAATTTGAAGTGCCTAGCATAAAATGGTTGCATTATAGAGCTGTTTGTCCTTAAGTGGTACGATATCAGTAACACTCCCCTACATCGTATGTGGCCATGCAAATCGCACAAGAAACGCAATGTCAACATCAAACCGATCTAATGCGAGATTGCAGGGTGTGCTCGTCGGATCATCAAGTACATCTTGTGTGGCCATGCAAACCGCACAAGACACGCAATGTCAACCATCCTGACCTCAGGTCAAAATGAGTTCGGCTCCTTCTCTCCCTGACAGGATGCCTTGACTGCTTGAGTTTCCAAGGAAACCGATTTTTTTTTTAAACATATTTAGAGCTTTTTCAGAATGAACAGGGGCGGATCAGTTCATTTTATGGGGGGGGTTTCCAAAAGTATATTGTGAAGATATGGGTGTGAAGGCGCGAAGCGCCGAGCCGACGGCGCGAAGCGCCTAGCTTGCTAGGGGGGTCCGGGGGCATGCCCCCCCGGAAAATTTAAAAAAAAAGGATGCAAAATGGTGCAATCTGGTGCATTCTGAGGATGATCATTACCAGTTTCAGGCAGCAGATTTTGTCACTGATTAATATCCCAAACAACAACAACAACCCCAAAAAACACAAAAAATATTTTTATTTTTTGGCTGAGGGGGGGTTCCGGAAACCCCAGAAACCCCCCTCCCCCCCCCCCCCCCCCCCCCCCCCCTCGTCCGCCCCTGATGAATGTCAACGAGCGAGTTTTCGCGAGGAACAGGGTTGAGCTACGGTAGGGTCACTGCGCATGTCTGTTTTTTTTTCTTCGCGGAAACGCTGTTGGGTTGTGTCCAGTCGCGTCCCTTGCAACAAGATGGCGACAAGCGCGTTACGGATTTACTGTTGTGGAGAGTTGATGGACGACGATGATGAACAAGCAGTACTGTTTTATTGTCGATGTGAATGTAATGCCAAAACATCGAACTATCGATTCGAACGTCAATGAAGAAGTGAGCGTGAAAATCGAGCGCAAAACAGCCGGGTAAAAGTTCAGGGCGCTAAAGTACATTTGAGCCGAAATCGCACCCAAACTCCTGTTGACCTCATTTCTTCCCAAAATAAACATCACTGCTAAAATAAAATGCATTAAAACCAAGACAGTATCCAACCCAGTATCCTTAATTTTTGAAAGGCTAAGTGATTTACAACAAATGTCTTCTCACAATCCGTAACTTTGTCAAAAAATATTTGCAGAAGTTTCTCACCTCGCCTTGGCAGCCATCTTGGAACTGGAGAGACCCTACGCAGGAAGCAAGGTTGAAAGTTGGTTAACCGGTGACGTCACTCCAGTCGTACCGGACCGAGTTTTTGCGACCTCCGGTTCGACTCGAGTCACCTTAGTTGACGCTAAAACTCGTTCAACATCAAACAGATCCAATGCGAAATTGCACGGTGTGCTCGTCGGATCCGGCATCGCAAGGTGCATCACAGGAAGTTGGGAATCCTAGAGTCCGGGGTGATACATGTGTCAGCTTCCTCTCGGCTTCCGACTCCCCTTTGCCCGGCAAATTATTAGAAGTACTTTGTAGTAGGTGTTGTACTCGTGTATATCACTCACTGGTTGAGCCTGTCAGTCTCCAATTAGAGATAATCAACTTTCACTGTATCTTTTTTCTTCCTCTTCTTTTCTTTTTCTTTTTTTATCTTCTTTTTTTTTTTGACGCTGCGCCTTTGATGCGAATTTTCCAGCTTAAGGTAGTTCACTGGACCCGTTAAATATAATTTGGTTTCTCCCAAAAGTTGGTTATTTTTTAAGTTCGATCTGTCTGCTATGCATTCAGCATAAAAAAAATATAGGGTAGTGGGTTCGTTTCGGAGCTATGAGTCTCGGAAGACAGTGCCCGTTTTGAATTTTGGACCGAAAAATCGAAAAATGGGTATGTTTTGAAAACGGCCAATTACACAAACATCTGCATAGGAATAGTCATTTAAAAAATATCACCCAAAGCAGCAATGGGCAGGTAACGAAGTGCACTGGTAAACGAAAATGTTGCGCATACTCAAACTTTGTGACGTCACGTCTTTTGCCAGAGTTTATTTTAAATGTGTTCCTCATGTTGAGGTATTTTATTGCTGGTAGCCTGGAAATAAATTACGATTTGATGAGATGGGTTGTAAACGCAAGAGCGATCAAAACGGCATTAAAAAAACCAAAAAAAACGACAGGTTGGTAGTGTTTTTAGGGGGGGTTCACTCCCTTGATTAACCCCACCCTTTGCACTATTACTGTCCAGTGTGCCTCAGAAAAATATGTGTCACGATAATGTAAAGGGCTGTTGTCCGATCATTTGTCTCAGATATATGAGCCAACTAAATTATGTTTTTAAAAACCACTGTTACATATGACCTCTGTTGAAAGTCAAAGATCACCGCAACTTTGAAAGGCCACAAGTCCGATTCAAATGTAATAAAAACGCCAATCAAAAGGTGGAGGTCACTTGTTTGATACAAGTGTAATAATAAAAATTAATAATCAAGGCTTGGTTTATAATTTTGCTTAATAGTGTGTACTGTTATTTGTTACGGTTTGAAGGCTGGGACTTTTTGAGGGTGGAATTAAAGCAATTTTTCGCCTTATGGGCCCCTTATGCCTCGAAGGACTTCAATTATTGTATTATCTGCTGCCAGCGTACAGTAGAAAGAGGGCTGCATACACAAGACACTTGTTCTTAATACTACTGGCTGTTATTCTAGTTCAAACACCGGTTTTAACATGTGGTATTCTGATGCAATCACGCTGTGAGCATCACGGGTTGGGAGACACTCTCTTACCTGCTACCGGACCTTCAATGTTAGCTTTGGTGATTATTACGATGTCACTGGCAAAGAGAACGGCTTTGTACCGATTTCATTAGATGCCCACGTGTTTTTGACCTCGTGGTTGGGAGGCGTGTCGCATTGTTTTTATTTCTGGCGGTGTCGTCATTTTCTGACGTCATTCACTTACGCTGCCTGAAAAATGTGACGTTTGTTCTATTTACGTCATTTGAATGTTCGACGTGTTCTTCTTCTTCTTCTTCTTTCCCTGTTCGATGTGTTCGAATTCCCAGCCTGCCAGGAAAAAATGGCGACACAACTCAGTGGCTTCCCTTTGTGTATGAAGAGTAATATCCCTGTCTCCATTTGACCTGCCTTAAAACTTATTTGCCTTTAAAATAATGTAATCCAAGCCTTTTCTTTAGGGTCAGTGGGGGAAGGGTTGGGGTTTGGGGAAGTGTTGTTTTGTAACGTCCCTACATATGAACTGATATGGCTACTATGCGAGACTGTGACATGATATAATATTACCGTCTGTGTCAAATTCGTGCGTAACAGAAGTAATGATAATTCAGTGGAGCACAACAACAAAAATAGCACAGTCACTGAAAGTGTTTTAAAAACTTATTTCAAAAATCTTACGAACTTTCAAAACATTTACCAAAAAACAAGGAGTGTCGACTGCAGTATATAATATTGCCAGCCTGCGGCACGTGCACGCTAAGCGCGGCAGCTGTACCACGTGGACAACCGTACATTGACCATAGCCCATTTATCCTGGACCGCCAACTAGCTCTCTCTCCGCTCTTTCTCTCTATTACGAGGTAGCGGCCTCTCGCATTTAGGAACCTACGCTTACATGGTCTTTCAGAAATCAGGGGGATGTCATATCCGGTGTCGATTGTAAACATGGACGAAGTTGCCGAGGTAAGTTCTGAAAATGCTAAAATAAACTCAGCTAAAGTGCATATGGAACATGTTTTTCGATGAGTTTTGTTAAGTTTAGTTTGGAGTTTTGGAAAATCCAGTTCATTGTCCCCTCCCATTGTCACAAATAACTGGAGCGTGCTTTCTTTTCACTGTCTTCGAATCGCTGGCCTTTCAAACCGGACGCTAAGCGCCCCTGAAAGTCGAGCGTCGCAACCTCGAAGGGTCACGTGACGAGTTGGCGGTCCAGGCTATTTGGTCTATGACTTGACACACAACGTCCCGGATATTAAACACACACACACACACACACACACACACACACTGACAAATCCACATGTAGGCCTACTTTTTGTCAGCCGATTATCCAAACACACTTTACACATTTAACACACTTATTTGTGTAATTCAATTAGGCCTACAATACACCACGTCATTAATTCTGAAACTGATGGTCTTCATTTCTTGAAGATTCTTGTAAACGCCAGAATGTTTAAAAACACCCATCCAGAACTCACAGTATTTTACACATTCAATGCTGTCACGAAGAGGCCACAGAAGTTACGAAATCGAATCGCTCATATGATAAAGCCCATTCGCAATCGTCAGGGGCGGAGCAGTTAAGCCCGAGGGGGGGGGGGTTACAACCTGGGGTCCAGGGGTCGGTAGAGGTGGGGTACCGTGGCAACGCCACGTTGGGGGGGTTTGGGGGGCAAAGCCCCCCCTGAAGCTGAAGAATTTTAGCTATTTTATAAACAATTTGTGGCTTATCCTTGATTTTAAACATGATCAACTGGTGTCAGCAGCCACTCATTATTTCTTTTAAAGTTAGTATTAGATAATGGCAATTTATCTTCCATGATATCTGCTCCCGACATCATATATATAGTATGGTTAGAAGAAAGACATGTCGCATAGGATTGGCAGTTAAAACTGTACAAAAATGATACTGATTAAACAATTAACACTTTCCCCGGCTTTACAGACAAAAACAACAACAAAATTCACTTTTTTTCTTCTTTTTTTTTACAGCCAAAGGGGGGAGGGGGGGGTTCCGGAACCCCTCTAACCACCCCCCTAATCCGCCTCTGATCGTAAGTCTGCAGAGTCCAGTCTTCTTTGAGTTCCATAATGACGACACAAGATTTATTCGTTTTGGAGAGACATTTCTTCGCGCTTTTCGTTGCGTACAGCTAACCCCGGCGTGAAACTGGACCATAATCTGGTGAATAAATCTGAGTGAAAAAGATATCTTAGCTAATACCTAGAGTTATGAGAGGGAAAATAATGATCCCTGATTAAAATACCCCCCCCCCCCACCCCTCCCTCCCTACCTTCCAACACCCCCTCCCCTTTACGGATTTCAGAATGAACTGTACATTGTATGTATCCAGACAAATTATACTTCATCTCCGCCTTTGCATGCGTGCTTGTAGGCGATTAAGTGTAGGTCATGCAAGTGCTTATTATAGGAAATCCAGGAGGGAAAACCTGAAAATTTGATTGCGTGGGTGCATCACTGATTTTCCATGTGCAGTTTTTAGTGCACGTGATACATGTACGGTGTCTTTAGGCCAAAAAAATAAAATAGTCTGTTTACGGTATCCCGACCGACCCTATTTTTTCGCGCGACCCTAGACTTTTTTTGGCATTTGGGGGAGAGAAAAAAAAAGAAAAGTCTTTGTTTTTTTGCAAAATAACTTAAATATATGTTTTTTTGGAGAAAAAAAAATAAATAAAACATAAAAAAATACCGACCTACCGACCCTATTTTTTTGCCTATGTTACCGTAAACAGACTAACAAAGCTCTGTTTCTTCATTAAAATCTATTTCCTGTCTTGTGTTCGCAATGACTTGAAGATGAAAGCTAAAGGGAATACGGGTTAACGTCTTGGCGAATTTTCTTTTTGAAGTGTGTGTTTTTAAAGTCTTGTTTTTGCTGTTTGCTGTTGATTGTCTAGTGTTCATAGAAGTGAGAAGGGGATAAAGATTAACGGCTAGGTGAGTATTTCTTTGTTGAAGCTTGCGTATATAAAGGCTAGTCAGTTTTGCCATCAAAAGCTATATTGTCAATGAAAATCGAGAAATATTGGATGAAAGGCAAACTTGAAAGTCATTGTTCGATTTTTCTTTCTTCAAACATGATTTTCACGGAAATAATTATAATCAAACAGGTCTTTCCTTGTTTTTCATTATCAAACAAGTGGGTATTTATGTGTGTGTGTGTGTGTGTGTGTGTGTGTGTGTGTGTGTGTGTGTGTGTGTGTGTGTGTGTGTGTGTGATTGTGTGCGTTCCTGTGCGTTCGTGTACAGTGTAAGTGTTTCTGTGTCCAGTCTGTCTGTCTGTCTGTCCGTCCGTCCATCCGCCCGCCCCCCCCTCTCTCTCTCTCTCTCTCTCTTTCTCTCTCTCTCTCTCTCTCTCTCTCTCTCTCTCTCTCTCTCTCTCTCTCTCTCTCTCTCTCTCTCTCTCTGTAGGCTTACGTGTGTGCGTATGTGTATGGGTGCATATCGGAAGGCTTCTGTATATAATCATAAGCAAAGAAGAAAGCCACAAGATATACAATGAGATTGCAAATACAATGGATACCTTTATTTACTTCAGTCAGTCAGACTACTGAGAAGGAAACTGATACCTAAAAAAAACGACACAAAAGCATTGTGTGTGTACACAGTCGTTATCGTAGGAACAAAAGACTAGATTGTATACAGAAAAGATACATGAGCAAATTGAGATCTACAGCGGAGTGAGACGACAAAAAATTCTTGTCGAGACCATTGTTACATGACAACGAGAATAAAGTCAATAGGTTATGAATGAAAGGTCGACTAAGTCTGTGCTCGTGCGAGTACACATACACACACACACACACACACACACACACACACACACACACACACACACACACGTATGCACGCACAAAGAGTTAAGAAAGAGGAGACACACACACACACACACGCGCACACACGTACGCACTCACAAAGAGTTAAGAAAGAGGAAAAGAAAAAGATATGTATTGCAAAGGATATACGTCCACCGAAAAGCAAACTAATGTGCAGTGCATATCATATAAACAAGGACAATCACCACCTAGCTTTCTCATGTAAATAAATAAAGTTGCTGTTAGCACATTGTATGTCCCATGTGAAATTACCGTAAAGTTGTGTTCGCTTGTTTGTCTGTTCGATGCTCGTTGGGTCGTTTTTATGTGTGTTATTTTTCGTTTGCTTGTTTCAAAATGCAAAAAGATTAGTTATTCGTGCGTTTAGAAAAAAAATTGAAGTTTGTCATTTTTTATTTTTTTATATATATTTTTTTTTTATATATATATACAGGGATCGCGCTAGCTTTTTAAAAAACGCGTAAGTCATACGCAACGAAACGAAAAAAACGCGTCACGGACCAATATTTTTGCGTACTACGAAAACACGTACAGACACAAACAAAACACGCACGAAAGACTTAAAGACACTCCTTACCTAAATACGGCGAGTTTTCCTGTCGAACTCCGCGCACGCCTGTCGAATAACACCCCTGCTGTCTCCAACCTTCGGGCCTTGCGAGTTTGTTTCCCGCTCTAATACGACTAGACACACTTTCCGCCTTTTGGAAGCGCGAGATGGGAGAGCAGCTAATGTCTGTTTCATTATCCGACAAGACATTATCTGGTAATACCCTCGTTACGTTCGTTTGGGATACTTCGATGCAAAAAGAAACGGACTTTAGTTTTGACGCGCAGATTTCATGTGTGTCGTCACTTCTCGAGCCCTATAGTCAGTTTCAGGATCGGGTGATTATTAAGTCAGAGCAAAAGCGCTGCGTGAAGACAAGAAAAAGTTACAATATTTTTGCGTATGGCTTACGCGGCGCGGCGAAAAAAACGCGTCAGCGACTTTTAAAATGCGTCAAATACGCAAAAATCGTGCGTAAACGCGATCCCTGTATATATACTCGCAAAGACAAACATACATTCATTTGACAATCTTGTCGGTAACAATAGAAGCTTATTAAAATATAGACAGGAAAAAAACAACACATTCTACACACACAAAAAAGAGCTGACATAAAGACAAACTGACTAAGTCGAGAGCATCAAATCTATATACATTCATTCAATCTATTTTCTCAAAAAAAAACTCTGTACAATTTCCAATCAATATCAAACTTTACCCTATTACACCTCACACTATATAAATATTTTTCGTCAAAAATCTCCTTTTAACCATCTTTACAAATCCGTTTAAATGCGGACCAATTTTCTTAATGTTAAAATTGTTTGAAACAAAACAAATTAATCAAATATCCTATCTGTAACCGTTCCTCTTTTACCTCCCAATATCACCAACTCCTTTGACAAAACTACTTTTTCACAATGCTTAAAGTGGGTGATCAACCAGTGCTGCACATTCATCCAAAAATGTCTGATACATATATACAATTCAGCGTTTACATTTGGACAAAATAAGACATTCACATGCACATCGACCCAATGATCTTTGGACGTTTGCTTGTAGGCTTCAAAAACTATAAGTGTAATAAGCATAAACACACCACATGTGTGTGCTCGAAAAAGGAAATATTGACCTTTAAATTTTTAGTTTGATGACAAAAAAGTTGCTGCCTTCATCTTCAACAAACACTTAGAGAAATACACGAACATTCAACATTTTGACAAATACACCCCCGTCAAAGGGAAATAACCTTTTCAGTTGGTGGCAGTGACTGAGTGAGAATGGTTATTTCACTACATGTGCGTGCTTAAAAAGGAGTTATAACCTTTACATTTAAAGTTTAATGACAAAAAGTTGCTGCCTTCATCTTCAAGAAACACTTAGAGAAATACACGAACATTCAACATTTTGACAAATACACGCTTCTTTTCAGCACTTCACTACATGTGCGTGCTTAAAAGGAGTTATAACCTTTACATTTAAAGTTTGATGACAAAAAGTTGCTGCCTTCATCTTCAACAAACACTTAGAGAAATACACGAACATTCAACATTTTGACAAATACACGCTTCTTTTCAGCACTTCCTGCGTGCCAACACAAACACGGGCGAAGTTTTTGTCCATTTCTGTGTTCCTCGGAAATCAGTGGAGTATGAGATGCACTTCATTTCTGCGCCAATTTGGTCAGCCCATGGGCACTAGAATGGTGTGCTCCAGTTTCCGTGTGTACTCTCCTCGATTGCCTCGACCCACTTACATTTCTCGGAAGGAACCAAGGTACGGAGACAAGGATCTCTGCTGTACATAATCTAACAGTGTGAGGTTTTTTTTTCTCGTGATCAGTTTGCAAAGAATTGTTCGCAAATTTTAAAAAAAAAATTAAAAGTTTGAAACACTGTCTATTTGTCCGTTCTCTTGTCTAATTGTTTGTTTATGTAGTTTCTTTATTTACTGACTGTTTGCTCGTTCACGTTATTACTCGACAGGTCAACTTTCTGTTTCATTCTTTTCGCGCGCTTTCGATCTCTCTCCCACCGTTCAAAGCGAGGGGTGAATGTCAAGAGGCACTTTGTAGAACTGCACATTCCATTACCCACAAAAGTCAAAATAATCCCAGTTCAGTTCAGATCAGTTCAGTTCATCTCATATTACATCAATTCATCTCAGCTCGTCATGCCATTGCATGTCATTTCACCTTATTTTGTTCCAAATCTTCTCATGTCATCTCATCCCATATTATCTCACCTTTCCTAACCTCATGTCACATCACTTCACTTCGCCTCATCCCATCTTATCCCATCATGCCATTGCATGTCATTGCATGTCATCTCTTTTCATGTTATTTCACCTTTCCTAACCTCATGTCACCTCACCTCACTTCACTTCACTTCACCCCATCCCATCTCATCCAATTATGCCATTGCATGTCATTGCATGTCATCTGACGGGCGCTGTGGCGGGGTGGTAAGACGTCGGCCTCTTAATCGGAAGGTCGTGAGTTCGAATCCCGGCCGCGGCCGCCTGGTGGGTTAAGTGTGGAGATTTTTCCGATCTCCCAGGTCAACTTATGTGCAGACCTGCTAGTGGCTTATCCCCCTTCGTGTGCACACGCAAGCACAAGACCAAGTGCGCACGGAAAAGATCCTGTAATCCATGTCAGAGTTCGGTGGGTTATACGTACGTAGAAACACGAAAATACCCAGCATGCTTCCTCCGAAAGCGGCGTATGGCTGCCGAAATGGCGGGGTAAAACCGATCATACACGCAAAAATCCACTCGTGCAAAAACACGAGTGTACGTGGGAATTTCAGCCCACGAACGCAGAAGAAGAAGAAAAATTGCATGTCATCTCACCTCAACGTGTTCCGTACCGTCTCATGCAAACTCATTTCATGTTATCTCATCACTTCCGATGTCTTTTCATGTCATTCCTTGTTACCTCACGGTACCTCACCTCATCTCATTTCGTGTTAACTCATCACTTCCCATGTCTGTAAATTTCATTCCCATTCACCTCACCGTCCCTCACCTCATCTCATCTCATCTCATCTCCAATCACGACAACGACGTAGGGTCAGTCACACGTCCAACGAACAAGTTGATGCCAAGATTCCTGTCTCTCAGCACGAACATGAAGGGGTGGTTGATCCGGAAGGTCTCCGTGTAGCGTCTGGAGGTCAACCTCAAGGTCGACGCGGCCGCAGCCCTAGTTCCATTCTCACTGACTTCGATGACGGCTTTGTGAACCATCTGGGTGACGTACGGCGACTGCCCGGCGCCATCTTGACTGCCGCGGCTTTTCTGCTTCTGCTTCTTTTTCTTGTTTGGGTCCAGTCGTGAAAAGTCGGCAAACTTCGGGTTGAACATGCGTTTGAAGCCCAATTTTTTCATGACTTTCATCAGACTGACGTCGGTTTGAAACTTGAACTTCGGCAGGTACACCTGAGGATGAACATTGGAACATTAAGTTTGAGTGACTGATTATTTGGGTTTACCGTAATTTTGTGTGGATCAATTGGTCTATATTGGTAATACGCTACCATTGGTGTGGTGATACTTTTTAATCGAACAAGCCCAAATTGGCTGTCGTTTCGACTCGCCGATATTCGATCTTATTTATTTATTTATTTATTTATTTACGTGAAATTATTTAAATAATTATGAGGATGAAGATGAGATGACGAGAGATGCTGATGCATGCGCGTGTTTGTGTTTTCCGAGCCCTGAGACTTTCGCCCTGGGATATTCATCGTGCGTACGTGAGCACAGACACCGGAGATAATCTTTAGATTACGTTTACTGTGTCTCAAGTTAACACAACTGGACCGGGCGTCCAAAAAAATCAACTGTTGCGGATCAGTCTGTAATTATGCACGCACGTTCTAAGGCCAAAAAAAAATTTGTCTGTTTCTGGTCACCCGACCGACCCTAAATTTCGGCGCCGACCCTAAACTTTTTTTTTCCAAACTCAAAAAAAAAATTTTTTTTTTGGTGGTAAAGGACAGGGTGAGAAAATGAACAACAAAAACGTGTGAAAACGAAAGTCCGCTGACGATTTGTAAATGTGTTGAGTGTCTTGTCTCTATGTATAGTGAATCCAGTCTCTTTGCGCGATTTTTAAAGTTAGTTTTATTGGTCTACATTTGGGGTAAAAAAAAAAAATTTAAAAAAATAAAAAAATTAAAAAATCCCTACCTACCGACCCTATTTTTTTTAGCCATGTTACCAGAAACAGACAATTTTTTTTTTTTTGCCTAAGGGAAAGTCGGATATTATGGGGTACTCTCTATTTCATGCTGAATATGTACACGCTTGTTTTCTTGACCGGCACGGTGGCCTAGTGGTAAGGCGTCCGCCCCGTGATCGGGAGGTCGTGGGTTCGAACCCCGGCCGGGTCATACCTAAGACTTTAAAATTGGCAATCTAGTGGCTGCTCCCCCTGGCGTCTGGCATTATGGGGTTAGTGCTAGGACTGGTTGGTCCGGTGTCAGAATAATGTGACTGGGTGAGATATGAAGCCTGTGCTGCGACTTCTGTCTTGTGTGTGGCGCACGTTATATGTCAAAGCAGCACCGCCCTGATATGGCCCTTCGTTGTCGGCTGGGCTGGGCGTTAAGCAAACAAACAAACAAACAAACAAACAAATTGTTTTCTTGCAAAGAAGTTTCCTTTTTTGCTTTATTGTTGCAGAAGGTGAGGTCCTCTGTACGGAATGACATACTCAGCTTTATGCTGTAACAGGTGAATACTTTAGTGTCTTTTAAAATATGTTATGATTATCGTTATGATTATTATTGAGACAGATACAAGCCTATAGTGAGAGCAAATAACGTTGTATTTGTTTGTTTGTTTGTTTGTTTGTTTGCTTAACGCCCAGCCGACCACGCAGGGCCATATCAGGGCGGTGCTGCTTTGACATATAACGTGCGCCACACACAAGACAGAAGTCGCAGCACAGGCTTCATGTCTCACCCAGTCACATTATTCTGACACCGGACCAACCAGTCCTAGCACTAACCCCATAATGCCAGACGCCAGGCGGAGCAGCCACTAGATTGCCAAATTTAAAGTCTTAGGTATGACCCGGCCGGGGTTCGAACCCACGACCTCCCGATCACGGGGCGGACGCCTTACCACAAGGCCAACCGTGCCGGTAACGTTGTATTATATACACAAGATCTTGAAAGGTTTGAGAAAGGTGGAAACGCGCAGTTTTCATCAACATATTTCGATCTCAATTATTTGTATTATTATAATGTTATAGTTAAGTCACCTTTGTAACAGAAACATCATACAGTGAAACTTTGTCACCGTAATTTTTTTTCTCAAAACCTGGTATTGACGGTGAGTAAACAAAGATCTGTAAAGTTTGTGTTTTTTCAAAATATTGATATTCAATAACAAGAACGCGGAAACAATGTTTTCCTTGTTTTATCATGCTTTTGCCTAGACAACGATTGAAAAGTCACAGCATTCCTCCTTGTTTTTAGAAAATGACTAATCGATTTTGGATAGCGTTGCATCATCGATTTAATGAAAGGTTATTTTACAATGTGCATTGTTTTCAAAATGGGCACACGGAGTGACTACGTATTGTCTATTGTTTCTGAAAACTTCAGCATTGTTATTTTAAGAAAGAACTGATTGAATGATTGATTCTTGAGTTATTTCCTTTACAACTCACAACTGCAACGAGTCTGTCGGGGCAGCCGCATATTTTTCCTTTTCTCTCTTACTGTTTACATCACAGACACAACACAATTAAAACAGGCAATATAGACATAACAAGGTTTCAAACACACACCGTTTTCACCAGACAGATATGAAACACAGAGCCAATTAAATGTGTAATTGTATTTGATCGTGATCGTATTTCGATACTTTGACGAGACAAACCCAATGCTGGCGTGTCGAAGAAGATAGCCACATAGGGCTTGTTCGAATCAAACTATCACACCATGTCCTCAGCGTATTACCAATACCTGTCCCAATATAGGCCAACTGGTCTAAGAGGATGTTAAACCCTTATAGTAAGTATATAAGTAACTGCACCTACCTTGGCTCGTCTGACCCAATGGTCCTCGGACAGCATGGACTCCAGGTTGAACTGCCTGAGGCGTCTCTCCAGCCTGGGCAGTCCGTCAGCGTGGTCAGGCAGCAGGATGAAGAGTGCAAACCGCCTGGACTGACCGTAGGGCAGCTCCAGCAGCCTCATGCCCAGCGCCGGGTAGCGGCTTCTCGGGTACATGGCCTTGGACGCCATGGTGGGGACGGATACAGCGCGCCTGCCGTCAGCCATGAACTTGGCTATGTGCGTGTAGTGCGGGTTGAAAGGAGTTTGCCATGCACCCTGTCGAAAAAAGGAGAGAAAAATATAAGCATTGAGGAACGACAGGAGTTGTTGGCGCGCTCTCGCTTTTCGGGTACTAGCTTCATGTCCTGTTTTTGACCCTCTCGTGCCAAATGTCGGGTCAGCCCCAGTCTTTTTTTTTCTTTTTCTTATATCTTATCTGAACTTATATGAATAAGTTTATAGTTTACATCCTTCCCGATGTGTTGTGCTTGTTCGCCTCTTTCTTCTTGAGATTGTTGTTTTCCGGACATAGTAATCACCCTCTAGAGGTTCAAGTCTTATTCTTTTGTTTGTGTTGTTTTGTTCAAGGTTCTGTTATCATCCCCATCCAGTCCTGTCATGCAGCTAAACTGTTTGCTGTTACTTAAGCAGAAGGGGTCTAAGTCGACCAAAAGTGGGTGCATTACCTGTAGGTGCATTCCCTGTAGGCGTTTTTCCTGTATACCGGGAAGGCGCCCGGGTGCATTTCCTGTATCGTTTCGCCGATCTCGCTGAAAGTCACGTGATGCGTAGCCTCATCGATCAAATTTGATATCTTTCTATCCGTTTCTTTCGTTTTCAAAGAGATTCGATTCAGTGTTGCCATTTTTATTGAAGAATTGAGAAAATATCTCAAGTCCTCCTGTCGAACCGTATTTTGGATGCCTATGAAGGGAAGCAACGCTGACTGAGCCACGCGCTTGGCGTGAGATTGAGCGGTATCGTAGTTTCCTACTGGAAATCCACCCGAATCGGTGCAATCCCTGTGTACAGGATCTAGGAAGAACGCCTACAGGCAGTGCACCTACAAAGAGTGCACCCACTTTTGGTCGACTTTCTGCGTTACTTAACTTTTTGCCGTGATTTGAAATGCTTTTATTGTCTTACCTGGAAGTGCATAATGTTGAACAGCCACACCGCCATAGCGTTGCCCACGCTTGGAGGCAACACACTTTGAATCAGTCCGTGAGTCTTCTTCATCAACAGTTCCTTAAAGTCGTCTCTTTCCATCGTCGTCGCGTTGCTGTCGGTGTTGTTGTCGGCGTTGTCAGAGGTGACGAGATGGTCGATGTACGTGTTGAGGTTCTCCTGGAGGATTTTCTGCAGACGATGTCTCGGGTGCACGCTTTCACCCACAAAGGCACCGTTCCAGGACTCTAGCGATTCCGCAGTTCCGTTTTCTATCGGATGAAAACGAAGTTACTATCGGTGAAGGAATTATAAGTCATGAGACCATGCAATTGTAAAGAAAACACCACAATCATCTTGACTGAATATTGAATATCAAATTGCAAAATCGTGCAATCTGGGGATCGCAAGAATAGTAAATGGAGTTCTTGAAATGCCAGAAATAAATTTAGATCTCATGGCTGATTATTCGCGCATTTGCCAAAATAAATGCTCATCTGTCTACAGTGTGAATTGAATATTCATAAGATCAAAGTTGTAGCTTGTATTTCAAACAGACATAGGCGTGCGCGTCGCGGCGGAATGTGTTCTGAATCGAAACCAAACAGTCCTATTCATGTTTTTTAAACAAAAACGTATGTTTTTCCTGGAATAAATTTCAGAGAAAAGAAATGTCTAACCTGCACTTTTGAAGATGTCGTTCAACGCTTCAAATCCAGCCAGGATCTCTTTCCTCCTCAGCAGGTTGATATGCAAATGATCTCCAATTTCATTGGCTGTTCGTCCACCCGCCACAATGTAGGTCACAGTGAGAAGCGACATCACACTCCAAGGGGAGAGAATCAGGTTGCCGGAGTCTTTTCGCGCGAAAACTTTGTATAATCTTGTGGTGAGTTCCTGATGAGCGCGTACGATGCTTTCCTGTACAAAGTTGTTTGTCGTTTTGTCACCTGAAAGCAAAAGTACTGGTGAGTGGTTGTGTGAAGTGACAGACATACAATTAAGGTAGCAGATTAAACAGACAGACGGAAAGACATGAATCGATTAATGACAATCCTTCTTCTTTGTCGGTTTCATGTGTGTCTTTGTTGGTGTTGTTGTTGATGTTGTTGTTGTTGTTGTTGTTGTTGTGGTTGTGGTTGTTGTTGTTGTTTTGGGAAATGGGCATTTTCAGAAAATTACCCCCCGCGGGTTAGGGGGAAGAATTTACCCGATGCTCCCCAGCATGTCGTAAGAGGCGACTAACGGATTATGTTTCTCTTTTTACCCTTGTTAAGTGTTTCTTGTATAGAATATAGTCAATTTTTGTAAAGATTTTAGTCAAGCAGTATGTAAGAAATGTTAAGTCCTTTGTACTGGAAACTTGCATTCTCCCAGTAAGGAAATACATTGTACTACGTTGCAAGCCCCTGGAGTAAATTTTTGATTAGTGCTTTTGTGAACAAGAAACAATTGACAAGTGGCTCTATCCATCTCCCCCCCTTTCCCCGTCGCGATGTAACCTTCGTGGTTGAAAACAACGTTAAACACCAAATAAAGAAAGAATCTTCAGAAAATTAATGTTAAAGTGTGTTGCTAGTTACTGTACTGTTTCGTAGGCTCCGACTGCCTCTCACCGTCGTTCTATACTCGCATGTGTGTGTGTGTGTGTGTGTGTGTGTGTGTGTGTGTGTGTGTGTGTGTGTGTGTGTGTGTGTGCATGTGTGTGTGTGTGTCTGTCTGCCTGTGTGTGTCTGTCTGTTTGTCTGTCCGTGCGCGCGTGTATCTTTCAGTCTGTTTGTTTTTTAACCTTTTTGTCCATCTGTGGTCTTCTTGACTGTCTGCCTGTTTTTCTGTCTGTCTGACTGTTCGTTTGTCTGAGAGTGTGTGTGCCTGTGCATGTGTGATGCAGGATTTTTGCAGCCTGAATCACAAAAGTCACGCAAGGACATGTATATATATATTTTATAGCTAGCCAGGGATCTTAGGGGCTGTGACAGTTTAAGAGTTTATGAACCAGGTTTTGAAAAGGAAGTCAAAGGCATATCCTGCTCTTCCGTTTCTTAATGTAAAAATAACATTTTCTCGAAAAGTGGATCAAGAATGGAATATCATTCGTTCAATATTGCTTATAATTTTTACGTTTAGTCAAGTTTTGACTAAATGTTTTAACATAGAGGGGGGAATCGAGACGAGGGTCGTGGTGTATGTGTGTGTGTGTAGAGGGATTCAGGCTAAACTACCGGACCGATCTTTATGAAATTTGACATGAGAGTTCCTGGGTATGAAATCCCCGAACGTTTTTTTCATTTTTTTTCATAAATGTCTTTGATGACGTCATATCCGGCTTTTCGTGAAAGTTGAGGCGGCACTGTCACGCCCTCATTTTTCAACCAAATTGGTTGCAATTTTGGTCAAGTAATCTTCGACAAAGCCCGGACTTCCGTATTGCATTTCAGCTTGGTGGCTTAAAAATTAATTAATGACTTTGGTCATTAAAAATCTGAAAATTGTAAAAAAAAAAAAAATTTATAAAACGATCCAAATTTACGTTCATCTTATTCTCCATCATTTTCTGATTCCAAAAACATATAAATATGTTATATTTGGATTAAAAACAAGCTCTGAAAATTAAATATATAAAAATTATTATCAAAATTAAATTGTCGAAATCAATTTAAAAACACTTTCATCTTATTCCTTGTCGGTTCCTGATTCCAAAAACATATAGATATGATATGTTTGGATTAAAAACACGCTCAGAAAGTTAAAACAAAGAGAGGTACAGAAAAGCGTGCTATCCTTCTTAGCGCAACTACTACCCCGCTCTTCTTGTCAATTTCACTGCCTTTGCCATGAGCGGTGGACTGACGATGCTACGAGTATTCGGTCTTGCTGAAAAATGGCATTGCGTTCAGTTTCATTCTGTGAGTTCGACAGCTACTTGACTAAATGTTGTATTTTCGCCTTACGCGACTTGTTTTTTTTTAAACTGCATAATCCTATAT